>NW_018164640.1:223468-273854 GCF_001263595.1 Phalaenopsis equestris | reverse complement strand
TTGGATGAGTAGTATTTTTAAAAAAATTAATTGACTACAAGGCTAAGAAGATGTATAATCAATTAAAAGTATTAACAAAGAAAATAGAATAAAAATTTAGGTTCAAATGATTTTTAAACATAAATCTTTTTCAAACTATTTTTGTCTTATGGCTACGTGATTAGGATTATCAAAACGACTCTTTATTCGTGAACGGCTCGTGTTCGGCTCGCTAAGCAAACGAGACGAGCATAAACACACTTTTTGGGCTCGAAATATAAACGAGCCGAACACGAGCTGAGCCTGGGTTCGCTCGTGTTCGGCTCATTTACACCCCTAAATATAAGTAGGAGAGACTACTTGTACCAAACTTATTTTAAATTCTTACCTTATTATTTCTTATTTAGATCTTTGTATAACTATTTTTATTTTATGATTTAATGTTTGCATGTTAATGTATTACTTCTTATTTTAAAAATTTTATTATTTTTACTATATTTAGATGCTAATATATTACATTTTAATGTATGAAGAGGTTAGGATATTCACACACACACACAAACACTTTTTATAACATAAAATTATAATCAATTAAATGATTTACACACACACACACACACTTTTTATAACATAAAATTATAATCAATTAAATGATTTACACACACACACACGTATTAATTAAGAAAATAGAAAAAAAATATTAAATTAGATTCAAATGATGTTTTAATATAAACAATAATTTTTAAATCTTGCCTAATCCTTAACATCTTATGACTACGTGATTAAGGTTGTCAAAACGACTCTTTATTCGTGAATACCTCGTGTGGTCCCCTGATTAGGGTTGACAAAACGACTCTTTGTTCATGAACGACTCGTGTTCGGCTCGCTAAGTAAACGAGCCGAGCACAAACACACTTTTCGATAACTCGTGTTCGGCTCGCTAAACGAGCCGAGAACGAGTCAAACATGAATACATTTTTTGAGCTCGAAATATAAACGAGCCGAACACGAACTGAACCTGGGCTCGCTCGTGTTTGGCTCGTTTACACCCTTATCTATAACTGAAATTGCATGAAAGAAAAGAAATACTTGATTTCTTGCCAGGAAAGAGTTTGGTTACCAAGTTTGATTACCATAAGTGGAAGGTCAAACCTTAAATTCTTTTCAATTTATATGGTTGGGGCAGTGATATGAATCAAAGCCAAAATCAACAAAAAAATTGCAAGAATTGTGGGAAAACTCAAATTGGCTAATTTAATTAATGTCCAAACAAACAAAAAAGATATGAGAGGTGATTTGCAATTCGAGAGGTAGATCAACTCTCCACAAACTCGATATACACCACTAAGAACAACAGGACGAGAAGATTGTAGAATCTAAACATAAAAATAAATTTTATGTGATTCATCCCTTTCCAACTATAACTGAAATTGCGGGAAAGAAAAGAAATCTTTGATTTCTGGAAAGAGTTTGTTTATCAAGTTTGATTACCATAAGCAGAAGGTCAAACCTTAAATTTTTTTTCAATCTATATCATTGGGGCAGTGATACAAATCGAAGCCAAAATCAACAAACAAATTGTCAGAATTGTAAGAAAACTCAAATTGGCTAATTTAATTATTGTCCAAGCAAACAAAAAAGATATAAGGGGTGAACTGCAATTTGAGAGGTAGATCGATTCTCCACAAACTCAATATACACCACTAAAAACAACAATACAAGAGAAGATTGTAGAATCTAAACATAAAAATGAATCTTATGTGATTCACATACACTTGAGGGTGTAATTAAAACTATTACTATCAATATTTTCGTTAAAATCTAATAAATAGCAATATTGACTAAATAAGAGGAATATGATTGAGATTTAAGATGAGGAGGAGAAATTAGAGAATGTGTATATGGTCGAGAATAAAATGATGGAGAAAGCAGAATATGTTGTCAATTATGCTAAATAAAGGCTCATTGAGTGATAAAAGTGATGTGGATATTAAAATTTAAAATTCTAACCTTAGCAATTCACAACGTTCTTTTTTTCATAGGTTAATATAAGTACGAGGGAGACTATTTGTACCAAACTTATTTTAAACTCTTACGCTATTATTTCTTATTTTGATGTTTGTTTAACTATTTGATTTAATGTTTGCATGTTAATGTATTACTTCTTATTTTGAAAATTTTATTATTTTCACTATATTTGGATGCTAATATATTACATTTTAATGTAGGAAGAGGTTAGGATATAAATATGTTATTTCTTAATACATACTTTTAAATTAGTATAATATTTAATTCTAAATGCAATTTATTTATTTTGATGCTTAAGTCTCAAATTGTTTTGAGAATTATGTCTTGCCACATGCTTATGATCCATCCCTTTTCCAACTATAACTGAAATTGCGCGAAAGAAAAGAAATATTTGATATCTTGCCAGAAAAGAATTTGCTTACCAAGTTTGATTACCATAAGCGGAAGGTCAAACCTTAAATTTTTTTCAATTTATATGATTGGGGCAGTGATATGAATCGAAACCAAAATCAACAAACAAATAGCAAAAAATGTGGGAAAACTCAAATTGGCTAATTTAATTAATGTCCAAACAAACGAACAAGATATAAGGGGTGATCTACAATTCGAGAGGTAGATCAACTCTCCACAAACTCGATATACACCACTAAGAACAACCAGACGAGAAGATTGTAGAATCTAGACATAAAAATAAATTTTATGTGATTCATCCCTTTTCCAACTATAACTGAAATTGTGCGAAAGAAAAGAAATCTTTGATTTCTTGCCAGGAAAATGTTTGGTTACCAAGTTTGGTTACCATAAGCACAAGGTCAAACCTTAATTTTTTTTCAATTTATATGGTTAGGGCAGTGATACGAATCGAAGCCAAAATTAACAAACAAATTGCAAGAATTGTGAGAAAACTCAAATTGGCTAATTTAATTAATTTCCAAGCAAACAAACAAGATATAAGGAGTGATATGCAAGTCGAGAGGTAGATCGACTCTCCACAAACTCAATATACACGACTAAGAACAACAAGACAATAGAAGATTATAGAATCTAAACATAAAAATAAATCTTATGTGATTCATCCCTTTTCCAACTATTAACTGAAATTGTGTGAAAGAAAAGAAATCTTTGATTTCTTGCTAGAAAAGAGTTTGGTTACCAAGTTTGATTACCATAAGCGGAAGGTCAAACCTTAAATTTTTTAACAATACTCTCCTTCCAAAGAAGTACCTTGTCCTCAAGGTGGAATGATGAAAAATGTTTATTGATCACTTCATAAGGATCCCAGGTTGCTTCATAATATGACATATCTTTTCACTAAATCAATACGACATTTGCTCTCGTAACTCCTCGGTGCATTCCTTTTTCCTCCAAATATTCCAAAACTACCTCCGCGTTCTCTGTCAGCGTTGGAGGTAGTGAAGACGAGGGTGTGTAGTCTTTGATAACGCGCCTCGATTGTGATACATAAAAGATTAGATGCAAAGATGATGGTGGCGGTAACATCAGATGGTATGCCACTATCCCGATGTTTGCCACAGTTACATAGGGCCCAAAATATCATGGAGAAAGCTTCTCGCTTTTCTTGGCCAGTGTCTTTTGTCGGTAAGGTCTCAACTTCAAATAAACTGTCCCCGAGCTGAAATTGTACCTATCTCCTAAATCCACTAGCCTTTTCTTCATGATATGTTGGGCCCTTAGTAGATGTCTCTTGAGCCCTGAAATATTCTATCCCTATCCACCAAGTACAGGTCTACATTGGATGCCTGTAATAGTGTTATGCCTATAGTGTATCAGGTGAGGTGGATCCAGAATCTCCTTTAGTATCTGCAACTCTACCAAATAGCCTAATTCAACTCCCCACATCATCTCAACCATGATTTAGTGTGAGACCATGCTTCTGCACAAGCCAGCATCCTCTCTCAACACCACATTCCTCATCTCCATCAAAATCTCCATAGTTAGGGATTTTCAATCCCCCATCATCTCTTCGATCGTCTAATCCCCCATCATCTCTTCGATCGTCTGTAGCAACTTCATCCCAGAATCACGATAGTACTTCCCAAGTCCAAGTGAAGGAAGTCCTTCACATGTATGCCATTTAGCGTCAACAACAATTGCATGTAAATTCTCCAACTTTTCTCCACATTCCCCATCCCGGTCATAACCCCAAAATTTCTTGTATTTATCAATTTCAACCCTAAAAGGCCCACAACCCAATTTGAGATGAAGTTGTGAGTGGTCCCACTATGCATCAACACAACTACAAGCTGATCCCCGACTGATCCTCGACTATCCCCAAAATTTCTTACCACTGAGTTGAAGGACACCACTGCTACATCAAGGTTTAAGTGATCCTCTCCTTCCACCGTTGTTTCCTCCATCTCGTCACTATTCGCATCCTCCCCATCTCAAACTGCAAGAACATGGAGCAAATGATTATTGCACCAGTGGCCTGGTGCATACTCATCACATCAGAAACATAACCCTTTTCTCTTTCTTCCTGCACCTCTATCTTCATGAGGCGCTTGAAGTTGACCCAAGCACATGCCCTTATACAGCTCTCCTTCAATGTTTCCCTCTAAAATGACACCGTCTGGGGCCTCAGTGTCAGTGTCAACAAGGACTCTTGTGGAATCCTCCCATTGTGCTACTTTTGTTGGCCCTCTCCATCTGGTTCTTATTTTCTACCATTTAGGCTAGCTCCATTTTCTCCCTCAATCCCTCAGTCTCAACAATTGGAGGGTTGCATGTATATTTTGTTTTAGACCCTTCATAAAATTCTCCTCCAATACTGCTTCAAAAATCACCCTCAACCTCCTCGACAATAACTCAAATCTCTCCCTATACTCCGTGACGACCCCCTCCAAAGTTAAGGTAGAATTTCTCGTGTAGGTCTCATTCTCGAATGACTCAAAAACGTTACAACAAGAAAACCTTAAATTTTTTTCACGATAGGATCGTGTATTTAGCAACCCTCTACTGAAGCCACACTAGGGTTTATCCCTCCAAACATAATCCTGTATCCATGAGCTTCTCCTTCTCTTTTAGGTCATTTACCGTGAAATATCACTCCACTCATAATCAACAAACAAATTGCAAGCATTGTGTAGGAAATCCCAAATTAGGCTAATTTGATTATCTTTAAGCAAACAAACAAGATACAATGAGTGATATACAATTTAAGAGGTAGATCGACTCAACAAACCCTAGACGCTTCTAAGAATAATAAAACAGAAATTTGTAGGAATCCAAACATAAAAATAACCCTTGGTGATTCATTCTAATAAAATACCCTCAAAACACATTCAAACTTTCCCCTCAATTTCTCTCCCCGCATAAATGATTAGGGGCTTAACGGGAGGCTGGAATCATCCCAGGCAGGACTTAGGGTTTCCAACCTCAAGGCTCAGCCAGTCTATGACGGACCAACATTACAGGCAGTTTTGATTGGGAGGTAATTAACTGTGTTTTTGGTAAATTGTAAGTGGTGGCTGGAAATCAATGTCCATTAGATAGTTCATCAATCTCCCTTGGTGAAAGAAGATTTGCGTGAGTTTCATGTTTGAAGAAACACATCCCTCATCATTAGAGCCAAAGATATGACACGTGGTGGTCCGAAAAAAATTACTTTAATACCAACTTATTGTAGCTTATAAAAAAATAAGTAGATAGCAAAGAGAAATTTCATTATTATGAGAAAGGATTGAATCACCCAAAAGTTCTAGGATTTACTCACACATAATAATTGTAACATAACTCACCTTTAGGGGAATCACACACCCAAATGAAAGCAATCTCTTTTCTCAACTTTGAACTCTCTCTAAATTGCTTCAATTTAAGGTCTTTTATAGCATCAAACTGAACTTTATGGCTGATTAAATCATGCGGCTGGCGAGATAGCTCGTGGTAGGAAGTACAGTTGGATGAGATGATTGGTGCGTACCAAGTGTTGGTTGGAAAGCATCACTATGGTTCACCAGATAATTTGACTGTCATACTGAAAATGTCAGGAATAGGAAAGCTTCACTTTCCTCTACCCATATGAGAATAATACAATCAATAGCAGGATTGGAGTTTGCTCTGCAAATTGTTCCATTAGAAAGAGGCAAAATAAAAAATTTTAAAAAAAAATTTGTCTATCTTTTTTTCTTTTAAGGTGGAAAATTTAGCATCGCTTCCAAGTAAATTACCAGCAACTGAAGCTAATACAAGTTATTTGTATGAAATATGTCATGCAATAAATAGTGCAAAGCCTATTCATACTTATTTAAATTTCAATTTGCGAGGAGCTATGATGCACGGGTGCGAATATGGGGACACAGACACGATACAGACGCAACACATCTATTATTGTAAGAAATTAGGATTGGGGCTTTAAGGAATTGTTGTTTGTGGATGGTGGGACCTTTTCTAATTACCTTTGAACCACTATGAATTCCATTTTTTCTGCCAGTATTTCAGTTGAATGAATGCTTTATGCGCTTCAGGGGGGTAGCAAACTTGATTCACTGAAGCAAATCTGATCTGTTCTCTTTGAATACGTCGACACCTCTAATGGGCAGTTCGACCTAATGAAGAGCAGTGTTTCCATGACCAATAATGTTCTGCAGGAATTCTCCCAGATAAGCACTCAACATGTTATACCTCAATTGTTACTGCATTTGAATTATGGTTAATTAATCTTAAAAAATGTTAATGCAAACCAACAACTACAATTCCTAAGCAATGTTAGGCAGTGTTTGGTAGCATACTATTAATAAAATTTAGCCATGAACTTAACTTAAATCCACCCAAACATAAAAAAAATAAATATGAAAGCCAATGCTCTGCTAAATTGAATTTTCTCACATTCTGTCTTCTTTTTTCTCGCATTCTGTCTCTTTTACTATGTAAATCTCAATTTATTCAATCGAATTGCGAAGTAAATTATTCCGTTCTTGCTCAGGAGATTTATGAATTTACTGGACTTGATAAATCTTATTTAACATAAATTTGGGTTGCAGCCGAACACCGCCTAAGGACATTTTGGTTTAATTACTAAATCCACAAAACAAAGCCATCCCATTGCAAAGAGAATCTAAAAATCTACCGAGATACATTTAAAAGGCTGTTTAAGCATCAAATAATCATAAACACCTTGCCTATAAAATATTTTCTGCCGCCGAAGTAAAAGCAGATTAATGCATATCCTGTGCCTCTAAAATCAATATTCACCTTATTCACTTGGAAAAATCCCTCTTTAAGCAGTGATGAAATTTGCGATACTGCTCGGCAAAGGATGGTGGTCGCTGATACACTATTGATGCTGCATGAATTAAGATGCTGGCAGTCAAACCCCATATCAAAAACTTCTTGTCATCCGTCTGATAATCAAAAAAATGGATGAGATAGTCGGCCCCCATCAACTCCCGCTCTTCTGCTCTCCTGTTCTCATCCTGTTACCATTGAAAAAAGTTAGGAAAATAAGTCATTTGGCTTGAGATTTTGAATCTATGGAGAGATCTATTTACAAACCTTCACAACAGAATCAATACTCCTAAATAACTTTTACAGCAGAGACACATGGTTTGTAGAAGTTAAATTTTTTGTGCAAGTGTGTTGGCGCAATGCGATCATTAAAAGGTGTGAACATTTTAGATATCTCAAATCTATTGTTCAAAGTGACTATGATATATATGGGGATATTAGTAGTAGAATTGAGGTTGGTCGGTTGAAGTGAAGGAATGCATTAGGCTTATTGTGTGATAGAAAAGTACCGCTTAGACTTAAAGGAAATGTTAATAAGTTGATGGTGAGACCCGCAATACTTTACGGCACAAAATATTGGCCTTTAAAAAAGAAGTATTAAACAAAGTTAAGTATTGCTGAGATGAGAAAACTAAGGTGGACAAGTGGCTTGGCACAAAGACAAAATGTGAAATTAATTTATCCGTGAAAGGATTGGTGTAGCTTTAGCGGCAAAAAAGGTTAGAGAGAAACATCTTAGAAGGTTTGGTCATATTAAACATCGAGTATCCGATGATCTGGTTATGAGAGTAGATATTTTAGATTCAACTTATGTTAAAGAAAGGTAGAGATAGACCTAAAAAGGGTTGGGCATACTGTATAAAAAATGATCTTAATCTATTAGAATTAAATAAAAATATGACACTTAATAGGACACAATGGAGAAAAAAATATTCATGTAGCCGATCCCACTTAGTGGGATAAAGGCCTATTGTTATTGTTCTTATTGTTTGTGTTGGAGCAATGCAAACCTTCAAGAACATTTCCAATGGCGCATCGAAAATTGCTTCCACCTCCGAGACATTGGCGACAGGTTTGAATGCTTGCCTATCAGAGAGTATTCCAATTACAGGAACTACTCTGAGAAGATTCTGCAAATTAAACGGGAAAATATATTCAGTTTTCAAAGAGAAATGAAAGACTACAATGAGAGAATTGCCAGTCTTATGGGCAAATCCGGTCCAAGAGAACTACGGAACTAATCGTACCTTGGACAAGAAGGGCTCGAGGACAGTGACGACGTTGACTAGAGATGGATCTAGCCCGATCTCCTCGTTGGCTTCTCTCATGGCCGTTGCTACGTCGTCAGGATCGGATTCGTCCGCTTTGCCCCCCGGTAATGCCACCTCCCCTGCAATCTAAAGCATTTAGTAGGCGGAAGAAGGACGGCTTTGAAAACCCTAAGCTCACAGATCGAGATACGACCGGAGTGGGAGGAGAGGTTGGAGGAGCGCTTGGTGAGGATGACGCGGAGATCGCCATGATCGCCTTCAAAGAGGCAGATAAGCACAGCTGCTCGCTGGTTCTGTGATGTGACAGGGGGAGGCACGGAGGATTCGGCGAGGCCCATCTGGGAGAAGACCTTTCCTCTCTCGTCGATCTCGTCATCTTCATTGCCGAAGCTGCTGCCAAAGCGCGGGGCACTGTAAAGGCGGAGCTGTTGGATGAGCTTCTGTATGTTGCTGCTTGGCTGCATGGGATTAGAAGAGATTGAGTTGTTAGAGGCGGCCATGGCTAGACCTCGCAGCCTTGCTGCCATTCTGAGCATTGGTTCTATGCGCCAGATAATTGAAATATAAACTTAATATTTAATATTAATATATAATTATTTACTATAATTAAATTAAATTAAAATTTTATTTTATATTTTTTTAATTAATAATTAATTAACTAAATTAATTGATCATTAATAATAATTTTTTTAAAACTGGTTATTTATACAGTACATTTATGAATTAATAACTAATATGTTATTTATTGTACTAATTTTAATATGTAATTTAATTTTTATTAATTAATTATGTTGTTATTTATTATGTCTAATTACTATTTTGATAATATGTTAATTAGTTATTAATTCTTAATAAACTAATTAACTATAATTATCTTTTAAATTAAATTAACTTAAATGTTGAAACATAATTTTTTTTTCCCCTTCCCTCTAAAATCATTGTCTATCTCCGGCCCTCTCCTTCCTCTTCTGATTTCATTATAGAAATCGTCACCCCCATGATTGAAACCCATGTGATACGATTGCTACTAAAGCTAGTTTGGAAGGCAATAATGGAATCACGGTGTTCAAAGATGATCGGAATTATCATATTTCTCCTCCTTTCGCTTCGCTCTTACTCGAAACTATTGTCGAAGGTAATTGTTGTTATTAGGCATCCTCCTCACATCCTCCTCTTCTTGTGATCCGAGATTTACAAATCAGCCCAGAAATGGGCAAAATTTAAATTTAGTAAATCCGAATATTTAAGAAGTCCAACATGTTTGCCTAAGAGTATTTAAGTTAAATCCCGCTTAAATCCTCCCTTAAATCAAATAGCTTCTTATGATGTTAAAAATTAGAAGCATAAACAATATTATTATTATTATTATAGTAGGCCTACTCTTAAGCTTATAAATAGAGACCATGGATGAGAAGAAGCGTCACAAGTGAGAAAAAGGAGAAGGAAAAATGAGGGAGCGTGGAGTTTTCTAATGCGACTTTTAAGAAGAAAAAAACTGTCTCTGTCCTGCATAGTGAGCGAGCAACGAGATTTTCTTTCACGATGTGGTGCAGAGGAATGTCTTCCCCGTCCTACATAGCAAATGAGTAACGAGATCCTTTCGTGTTGCGACCAAGAGAAAAGTCGTTTCCATTTTGCGTAGTAAACGAGCAATAAGCTTTTAAGAAGAAAAAAGTTGTCTCTGTCCTGTGTAGTAAGCGAGCAACGAGATTTTCTTTCACGATGTGGTGCCGAGGAAAGTCTTCCCTGTCCTACATAGCAGATGAGTAATGAGATCCTTTCGTGTTGCGACCAAGAGAAAAGTCTTTTCCATCTTGCGTAGCAAACGAGCAACAGGATCTTCGTTACTGTTGCAACCAAGAGAAAAGTCATCCTCGTCTTACGTAATAAGCGATCAACGAGATCTTTTTTCATGTTGCGACCAAGAAGAAAGCACACTATTTTGCGTAGCAGACGAGCAACAAGATCTTTTTTCGTGTTGCGATCAAAAGGAATGTCGTCCCCGTCCTGCATAGCAGGTGAGCCATGTTAGCTTCTTTCGCGTTGCAGAAATAATGACAACTGGAGAACCTCGTTGTCTAACAGCCGCCATTGCAACACCATCGTCACCGCCATTGGGCCACCACCTTTGAATCATCGTAATCAGTAGACCAACGCTGTTAAAATCAGGCAACTGCCGCCAACACCAGACCTCTATTGCTCCACCATTACTATCACTGTCGCTACTGCCAATGCTGACATCAGACTTTCTGACACTCGACCTCTACTGTCAGCTTTTCTTCACAGGAGCTGGGTCATCGTCAAATCCTCATTATTTTCAACAACTTTCCTAGCAAAAGTCCTATTCAATGGCCTGTAAGATTTTGTACCCTATACTGGCACGGTGGAATCATTTCAACTGAATCGGCCTCGTGGCTTTTTTTCCCTTCAGATTTTCCGCATAAAAATTCTTGTTATCTTTTCTACCGATTTCTTTTTACTCGTGTGTGTCCGAATATTCTTACAACACTAACGGCGGGTATTGATGTTCTATGGTGCATGCTTCAACGAGGTAATTTGTATAACTTTGAGTTGAGTGAATGGCGAGCGAGGAGCTATAGTGTTGGTGTTCTTTAACCTTGACCATCCTTTTATTTACTTATTTATTTATTTTTCCATCAGTATTTCCAATTATTTCTCATGTTTAGTAGGGTACGACATGAATTGTTGATGACATGTTTTATGCATGCTTAGCATTCTGTCCCATTTGTTCAGGTAATCACTGAGTTCCTTCATATCCCGCCTGCATTTATGAAGCACGCCATTTTATGAAATTGGGGGTTGATTAAACGAGTTTAAGGTTAGAAAAACTAAGTCAAGATAGTATGATCTAATTTTTTATCAAGATGAATTTCAAATTCATCAGATTTCTTTTGGTGCAAAGCTAGTTTTAATTGATTGCATATTGAATTTTAATTTATGTATTTTCCATATGAAGTCCGGGCGAAGCTCTGGGTCCGGATTCCAATAAAATATTGTCACGTGTATCTGACAGGACCCATCTAAAAAATGAAGAAAAGATGCTTATTGTGGTGTTATTACAAAACAACTTCAATAATACCGCAATAACACCGTAATACCACAGGTACCGTGATTTCGCTTCATAACCCCGCAAAAATAACGTGAATAACACCATAATAACACTGCAATAACATCGGTGATCAGCACCAATAATACCGCCTCAAGGACCATACAAATAACACAGCGATAGCACAACAATAACTTCATAAAACAACTCCAATAATACCAAAATAATGTCGAAATCTCGTGAACAACGGCAATTACATCGTCCAGAGGACCGCACGAATAACACTGTGATGTTATTGAAGTATTATTAGTCTTTTAATTACTTTTTAGATGAGTTTAATTAGATACACGTGATAACATTTTATTAGAGTCCGGACTGAAATTTGGTCTTCTACTAGTTCATCAATCTTTAGACTGATGGCGCTGAGACGGTAGTTGGGGCCATCAGCCAGCCGTCTTGCCCCTCAACGCGCGGCGTCGCCCGCACCCCGCAACCTCCCTCTCATCAGTCAATTATATTCATGATGAAGACACCGTCTGCGCCTCTTGATTTACAAGAAAAGGTTATATTCGTTTTGAACCCTTATTGATAGTTTGATGGCTGATGAATATTATGGATTATTTTCTTTACAGCAAATGTGGTACCTAATCTTAAAATTCCATAAATGAATTACTCTAGAAGGCATAAATGTCCCGAAAAATTTCTCGATTGGGCAAGAATCTCAACGCATGCATACTGAGATTGAAAGTTTCAAAAATCAAATTAAAATTTACTACGCTTAAGTTTATAAATCAAATGATATTAAAAGTGATTCAATCTGAGTCCAAATGGGTCAACATCATGCAACCAAAACATCATGAACCTCTGTTGTCACGGTCACCGTTACATTTTCACCTTCATGAGATCACAATCTCTCGGCAGTCACTGTCGCTGGACCACTATTGCTTTACTGTCGCCACCAATGTACTATCTTTGCCTGCCCACTACTTTGATCACCATCACACTATTGACATCATCACCGTTGTCAGGCCACCATCATCATTTCTTGGCCTCTATCACCACCAGATGGTTGTCGCCCTACTACGCTATTGGACAACCATCACTCATTTGATATCATCACATAATCAACTTCCCTAAGCTAGCATTGTTGGCGCCTCAAAACCACTATTGTCATCAAAACATTGCCTATAAGCCGCCACCATCACTAGACCAACATTGGGCCACCATCACCACTGTCAGACCACCATCGTCTGACCATTGCTATCATCGAACCACCATCCCTCAGTCGACGCCATCACTGTTGTTACATCATCACCACTGAGACCGTCGTTACCCAACTTTTGGCAATATTGCACAACTATCACCAAGCTAACGCCACTACAATTTTTGGATCACCATCATATATTCACCGTCATTGTCAGATCATAATCACCTAACACACACATTCGCCATCATTGTCATCTAGTTGATGTTTCCATTGCCACCATCACAGACTTTCCATCACCATCATCAGACTTCTATCCCTCTCACTAGAAAACTATTGATTGGCTAATATTAGACCACCAATAGACATTACCCTGCTCTGTCTCTCCTCGATGGCCATTACTCTGCTAGCAAGACAAGCTGATTATCTAGCTCTTATCTGACACTTATCTGCATTTGACAAGCAATATTAGCACAACTAGGCGGGATCCACTTGAGCAAAAATCAACCATCAATTGGGAGCTCTCCGCTCGAGAATGCTCATATGAAATTTTTGGGTGAGATTATGTGCAATTGTTATATTATTTTGTATCTTTATGGTAATTTCTATATATTTTGTTATAGAAAAGTAACAATACAACAAGTTTGAGAGGACATGAAAAAATTGTTTTGGTAGTGCGGCAACATAAGTTTCTTGTTATAAAATAGAGTGTAGCACCATTGTGCTACATTCGAGCACGGCGACATTACTGTAATAGTATTACAGTGTTGTCTTTGTAGTGCTGCAACGCTGATCAATGAAGAAAAAAAAGGCCAAAGATCGAGAGCTTGACATCACATCGCTATATTTTAAGCATCGCAATTCTGCCTAAAACATCGCAGTGCTATATTCACGGTGCCACAGCCAAAAATGAAAAATTTTGTTCATTTTAATGTGGGTTCAAGAGAGAACAATCTTAGGCTATTTTAGACTATATATATTGCTGAGAATTTTAGGGCAAAGAAAAAGAAGAATCGACACAAATCCATAAGAAAACACATAGATTTAACAAGGTTCGACAAGAATGCCTACGTCCTTGGGAGCAGCTGCTTTTATTTCAATTCAAAAAAAAGAGTACAAGATATATATATAACACTGACGTGTAATATGTAATTACAAAATTATTACTGTACCATACAACACCCACAACCTACATAATGAAACTCCCCCGATTAGAAAAATGTTTTTACTTCACTCCACTCACGAGCTCCGCTAAGCTAGCCGGCTCCGTTCCAATCCAGTATCTGTCCCTTATCTGGTATACGAGTCATATAATATATATATATATATATATACAATGTATGAGAGAGCGGAGAAGGGTGTCTTGGAGTCAGTTGGAGTCAGTAAGGGTTGTGAGTGAGTGTGAGGGAGTGAAAGGGTTTTGTCCGTTGAGTGAGGGGGAGAAGATTCAACAGATTCATGAAATTTGAGAATTTATCCGAGTGTTTTTCTTTCATTTACTTACATTATATTTCGAGTTTGATGTGTTATGTTTAATTTTTATATTAATGTATCATAATTAAACAAAAAATTCTTAGATCTAGTGTCACTTTTGATATTTTGTACTCCGGGCATATGATTTTGATTGAAAAATATGTGATTCAGTAGCATTTAATCTTAAATGTTACTACCTAATTGTTTTGTTCATCTTAAACATCAATTATTGAACTAATTAGGTCTTACAATACAAATAAGCCAACAAAGCGGACAACAAGAAGCATGACTAGCCCAAAGAAACAAGTATAACATCAATCTTATGAATGTAACTTAATTATCTCATTAGCTTATTTTTTCATAATTTCACTCAAAAAACACATGAGAATTGGTGGTAATTAAATGTATGCCTAAAATGTAGACTTACAAAAAAAAAAATGAAAGAGGACAAGCTCATCATGCCAAGATCAGACCAAACTCGCTAGCTGAGTTATAAAAGGACTTGCCAACGAGGTTCTATGATAAGTTACCAAGCCATGTTTAAGGTTTTTACTTGACAAGAATTGGACAGACTCACATGTTGACAAAAACTAGATTTTCCACAAAAAACATCACTAGATTAGTTAGATCTGGCCCATGTAGTCACCAAAGCATGAATAAGTTAGTGACTTCTTTACATATGATGATTAACTATTAATAGAAACTTGAGTCTATAAGTTGGTTATAAATTTCCTGCACTTTTTTGTAGTTATTATATATAAGGCTCATTTTGTTCTTTATATCTAGAACTTTAGACCCCATATCTCCCTACTTATAAATAAGAGATTTCTATGAAAGTCAATGGTTAGATACTTCGATTCAAGATATTAGGTCGGATCAGTACGCACTGTTGAGCCGTGATAGTGAACTTTCACATTCTATGTCTCATTTTCTTCCGTCTTCTTACATTTATATTGGTTTTTTTTTTTTTTTTTTTTTTTTTTTTTTTTTTTTTTTTGTATTTTGACTCATAGCTCATAAGCGTATCTATGTTTAATTTTGAATGGAAAAGATTCTATTAGGGTTATAATTTTATATGATTAAAGAGGGGAGAAGTGATTTTATACGTAGGATGTGGATAAAACTTTATTGGAAATTGTATTTATATGATAAAGATGGGTAATTCAAGAAGAGAGTTCTAAACATATATGACGATGGTCTGGTGATGGTTGAGCTCGAGAATTCTCAATAGCTTGAAGCTCCTTTCGGTCTTCTCATCTCGGTCTAGCCCCGTTCATGAGAAGAGTGAGAGCTTATTTATAGAATTTAAGAGTGACATCCTCAATAAATACTACTTGAATTTGAACCATCCCATCGGACATACGAAAGTAATCACAATCTATATCATATATCTTAATTTCTTAATGTTTTACATGTCTTTTGAGTTAGTATGACTCTAGTATAACTCAAAAATATACTTGGATCCAACACTTCCCAAGCTTATAGGTTGTACTTCTCACACATCCAAATTTATTTTGAATTCAACATTATGGTATACTTGAGTATATTTTGCATGTCAAGTTCTTTAATGCTGAATTGATTTTGTAATTGCTCCGCAAGCTTTTTGAGAAGGTAAAATATAATAGAGTTTCCAAAGATGTTAGGTTATATAGGTTGCATACTTATGATAAACTATGTTTGAAGAATGTGATTATGTAGTTTTAACAAAACATATGAATTTCTAATAATGTCCTATAAGTGTTATATAATGTTAAATTTACTTAACTAAACTTGAGAACATTGAAGGGAGACTTCCACTAAAAATAACAATAAATGAAAGACTACATCTAATATTTAAACTTCTAGAGCGCGAGTTGACAGTATTACTCATTTTATAATTAGACTAGCTTGGCGATGTATTGGCTATATAAAAGATGCAAAAAAATAGTATATATAAATTTTTTATCTTAATATTCTAAGAGATTTGAAGAGAAATATTTTTCATGTACAAATAACTTGTCAAATACATCTAAAAGCTAACCGAAGGTGTGGAAGGCATATTCCATGAGAATTATCCCACTCTAAAAAAATTGTCCTAAAGTGTATGGAAGAAATTCTCCTTCGCAGTATAAGACACGGTGATTGTCTAGAAAGCATAGTGAAGTCAATTACTCGTGAATCGGTTCTTGCCACTCAACCTTCTCCAATCGGCTCAGGATAATTGTGACCAAACAAAGGGCAGAGATGATAAATATAAAACTTATTATCTCTGATACATTGTCCTCAACATGTAATTATTAATTGGGTTTATTTTATAATAAAAATTTCTATAAACAAAGGGGGAAGAGGGAATGTAAAAGAGGATCCTTTATTATTTCCACCACGAGCAGTTACTAAAAAAAATACAACATTTTTTCCACTCTTTCTCCATTCTCTCTCTCTCTCTTTTATGCTCTATTCTTTGGTTGTGATTCATCGACAAATCTGTCTTTAACATACTAAAATTGTGTGATGAGCGTAACATTTCACAAATAAGAATAGAAGCATCACATAGAGAAAAACCAACCCAAGGAGAAGTAACTAGCAATAGAGAATTCATCCGGGAAAATAGTCGAACTCATCCATTTGACTGCCTGTACAAACTCCTCCATTCAGCCTTCCTCCATTCGCCCTCCTCCATTCGCCCTCCTCCATTCGCCCTCCTGTAGCCAACCTCCTCTACTCGGACACCTACATTCGGTCAAAAAAAGATTACTCTCCTAAGAAAATTCTCTTAAAAAATATCTTCATGAAAACAGTTTGTCAAAGGGAAGATGGGTCACGAAGGAGTGGAGCCGAGCAACATGAAAAAACATAACAGAAAAATATCTGAAAACCCTCTTTCAAATTTTTGCTTTGATTTATTGCATTTATGCTTTTTGAGCTTCTTCAATGTGTATATTATTTGGTAAATAAAAAGAATTTGCCCATAGCACTAAGAAACTTGCCCCTCATGTGCAAGATTCCTAAGAGTAAAGGAAAATCGCCTAATCATTTGCTAGAGAAGACTTTGACTAAGCTCCTTCTAAAGTATAACTTGGCCAAATAATGGATGAAGCCAATTAACCTAGGGGTTGAAGATCGCACCATCTCGACCTATATAAAATTGAAAAATTACGACGACAATTACTTGTAGGAGAGCTACAACCCTCAAGCGAAGGATAGTCCAAATTTAACAAAACTGCATAATTTTTTTGAATCTGTCGTATTTTTTTAAAGTACTCAATTTAGTCGCACAAAAAAGGTGAGTAGTTTCACCGAGAACTCTCCCTATAAGTCTATCATGTCAATTATCATAAGAATAAGCTGACAATCTATGAGTCTACTACCTGAAGGTGAGCTAAAAGTACAAAGATGAAATCCTTTAGGTGTAGTCAAGGTGCCCCAAGAATAATTCTTCATAGATGAATTAAGAGCCCGTAAGCATTTGAATAATCAATGCATAGAGATATACACCATGCTTCTTTAATCAAACATTTTTTTGAGTTATATTCGGGGAGAATAGCACATCTAATAAATTGATTTACTAGACTATAAAAACATGCACTTGTCTTATCGAGTCAATAATGTTAGTTCATATTCATCATTTTCTTATTCTTTTCGCAGCTGCCTTTCAAAGAAATAAGATAATTATGGAGCTAATATATATATATATATATATATATATATATATATATGAAAAAAATCCTCAATCGCAATTTAAGTATTTGATTGTCTAGAAAACCTCCTGAACTTAGTCACTATTCACTCGACTCTAGCCACTCGGCTCTCTCTCGTCGGCCCTCATCAATCGATCATTTCTAGTTAGTTCTCTCCAGTCAACCCTCATCAGTTGGCCCTCTCCAATCACCCCTCATCAATCGATACTCTTCTGTTTACCCTCTCCAATCGATTATCATCAGTAGGCCCTCATCATTTGGCACTCTTCAATCGGCCCTCATCAATCGATACTCTTCAGTCAACTATCTCCGATTGACTCTCATCAGTTGGCCCTATTCAATTGACCCTCATTAATCGATATTTTCCAACCGACCCACTCTAATTAGAATTCATGTAACCAACCCTCATCAATCGACACTCTCCAATTAACCCTCATTAATCGATACTCTCCAGTTGAACCTATCCAATCAATCATCATCAATTGACACTTATCAATCGATACTCCCATCTCGTCCATCTCCAATCGAACCTCATCAATCGATACTATTCAGTTGACCCTCTCTAATTGGCCCTCTCTTTTCAGTCGACCCCCTCTAACCGGCCCTCATCAATGTGCACTCTCCAATCGGCCCTCTCGAATCGACACTGTCCACTCCGCCTAGGAAAAATGTGACAAGACAAAGTATACAAATGATGGATATTAAATATGTTATCGCAAACATATTATTCTCTTAATGTAATTATAGCATGTATATGTTTTATAATAAAATATCTCTATATAAAGGGTAAAAAAGAATCTAAAAAAATATTTTTGAACTACTACTAAAAGATGATAGAACACTTTCTACAATTTTTTTCCGCTCCCTCACATGTCCTATTTTTTGTTATATTCTTTTGGTGTGATTCACGAACAAATCTAAGTTCAACATGAAAAAACTTAAAAAAGAAAGGAAAAAGTGCAAAAGCGATAAAATAACACCCATTTTAATTATGTTTGTGAGCTTCATCTTTATCAATAATTCAAGCCTTCAATTCAATTTGCTCAAATTTCAAAAAAAAAAAAAAAAACGATTCAGGATTATTTTGTGAAAACAAATTGAAGGCTCTAATTAAATAATAACCACATCAATGTGGTCATATCTACCTTCTGCAGTTGCTTGATTAGGATGCAGACAATTGCCTTGTAGCAATAAAATCAAGCAAGAGAAAAGCAGCAGAAGAGTTCACTGTTGAACAACAGAGACATTCTAGGCATCTTCAAATGGGATAAAGATGCGCAATCATTTAAGCAGCTATTTAATCCATCTTTTTATAACAATTTCACGAAGTTTGAGCATCAGCACCCCCATTTGAAGAAGAAACAATTTAGTCTGTCGTCCGGAAGTCGAGTTACGTTTGATCTCCGTTGAATCACGATCGTCGCCTGAACGCACCTCAGCGGCGTCCAGGCGACGGAAGTTATAATTTTTCCATTTGAAGGGGTGAGAAACTAGAAAAATTTTGCGTGTGGCTAATCTGGCGAAAAGAATTGCATACGTCAAAGGATACGCAAAAATGCATATATAATAGGGTACACGGGACGGGCGTTATATGGGGCGTTATATGGGGGTTACATGAGGGTTACAAGCGTGTTATAACTTTTTTGTAACTTTCGTGTAACTCAGCTGTAACCCGCGCTTTTATTTTATCCATTGAGATTACAAGATTACAGCGGGGTTACACGGGAGTTACACGAGAGTTACACGAGAGTTACACGGGGGTACAACGGTTTATAACCCCCTTATAATCCCTGTATAACCCCCGTATACCTTATTATGTACGCATCTCTATGTACCCCTTTATGTACGTAATTTTTTTCCGTCAAAAATTTAAAGTGACCCCATTTTAACAATAAAAAAAACAAAAAAAATATTTGTGAGTGGTCTAGATCTGGCACCGCACACAAATTTACGTGCGGTGTCTGTACATAATAAACGCTCGAGAAAATGACCACACAATTCACTTTTTATTTGCTCGAAAAAACTAATAAACATGAAAACAATCTGAGGTTCTTCAAACATTTTGCTTTGCTTCTTCTAACTCTAAAAAAATCAAAACATAACTCATACTCAGGATACATTTCCGAACGTTGGACGGAGCTAAGTCCACAAACATTCAGGAACAGAACAAAATAGAGAACAAGAAACTCAGACGAAAACGAAAATCAAAGCAAGCACAGAGAAGAAAATGTTGCAAACAATCAAACAGAGACCTGATCTCTATATAAAAATTTACGGGATAAAGAGCACCAGGGGAGACAAGACTCCTTGACTCGCCATTGCAACATATTCGCTAGTAATGGGAAGCGGAGGAGTCAGAAGACGGCTTCTCGGAGATACCGTCGTCGAGAACATCTTGGGCGTGAATCCCCGCCGGAAAACGGAAGCCCGAGAAGCTGCGGCTTCCGGACGAATAGCCAACGGAGGAAACCTCGGGAATTAGCCCCTGCTGCATTTGTTGATCAATGGGTTCCATCCATGGACGAAGTAAAGATGAGTTACTGGACTGAAGGGGTCCCCTCTGTGTTGAAAGCTGGCCTTGGCCGAGCAACACTGGCGGCACATTAAACGCATAAACTCCGGAGCCACCTTCACTGCCGCCGGCCGCCGCGTTCCATGAAACCATTCTCTGGTTCTGATCCGCGAACCCTGTCGAACCAGTGTCGAATGAGAAATGGTGGTGCTGGATTGGGTTCGGATGGTCAAAGGTTGGATCTTGAATTGACTGGAGGGAGAGACGGAGGTCCTGAAAATGATGAACTTTGTTTGAGTCCTCGTGAACGGCAGCAGCGGAGTTCGCCGGAAAAAATGACTTGATTGTGTCGGCAATGGAGTCGGAATCTAAGGAAAGAGGAAGGAAGCTGGAGCTGGCTACGTTGCTGGCGCCGAAGCTGAAGGCCGCGGAAGATGCGAGTTCGTTTGGCGGCGTTTGCTTCTTGTTGGAGATTTCATGAACGGAGGAAGGGTGCCAAGCAGGGAGCTCAGATAGCTCATCAATGGCGGCTTTAGCGTTCTTAATGAGCCAATCCACGGCTTTGCTGGGACGGTCGTAGCCGAGGCGGTCTTGTACATCGTAGAACTGAATGGCAGTGTGCGCAGAAAGACGAACACGGCGGTCCCTAGGACCTTTAGCCGTGCAAACCTTGCTGTGGCGGTCTTTACGGCCGATGGAGCGCACAATGTCCTTGCTGGGGCGGTCTTTCCGGCCGATGGAGCGCACAATGTGGCCGCCCTGCACCTCCACGATTTCTCCGCCGCCGCTCCTCATTCCGGCAAGCCTCGAATAACTTCGCTGCTGCTGCTGTTGCTGCACCCGTGCCGGAGGAACATACTCAGAAGAAGCCGTGGCTGAGGCCGACGGCGAGGGAGAAAAGAAAGTTTTTTTATGAGGGTGGAGCAGAAAGCCAACGTTTTGCTCTGCTTCCTCTCTTTCTTCTCCTCTTCGGTTGGGAATTGGGAGTCGAAAGTGGGGATCCAGCTTTAATTCAACAGGCTTTCTCCTCCTTGTACTCAAAGAAATTCGACTCACGAATCTCCGGTGAGCCGAGATGCTGCTCTGCTCGCTTCGTCTTCCAAAAAACTTGGCCATCCAAGATCCAGAATTCCATAAACAAGTGGAGGAAGACACACGTACATGATGGAGAGAAAAAAAGGAGGCAGGAGCTACATGAAAAGCAACAAGACAGCGATAAGCTCCGCCGTGCTGAGAGGGTAAGAAGAGTCGAGGAAAAGGAGGAAAAATGGAAGCTTTCGGCGGAGGAGACAAGCTTCAAAGACTAACAAAAGATACTGATGATCTCAGTGGGGCGTCCATGGCGAGGAATAAAACCAAAACTCGGAGGAGTGAGACGCTCTCCGTCACTCCTCTCTTTTTCTCTCTTACTGGGACCGTGACTCTCTCAGCTTTTGGTTTTTTCCTCTCAATCCTTTATTGCTTTGCGGAAAGAAACACAGGCTCTCCCATCCCCGTCCTCTTCCATGGCTGCTGGCATTGTGTTTATCAGTCTCTGATTCTGGATTTCACCGCAGCATGATCCGGTGAAACCAGATTGGTTAAATTTATCGGTTTTATTTAACAATTTTCTCAGTAAATTCTTGTTAGGTCTGTGAATTCAGTTCAAAGATTATTAGTGGCTCAAAAATTGATTTGAATTTTGGTTCGAAATGAGATCAAATTAAAATGCACGAGCCAAACTATGATCTAAATCTTTTGATCAAATTTTTTTCATGCTAATTTTGAGCAAATCCTAGCTCTGCTTGAAATCGGATCGATGACACTCCTAGTTTAATTAGGACTGTGAATTTTTAGAGTTTAACTTGAAGATTGTTAATTGCTCGAAAACTCATTCGAATTTTAGCTGGGATTGAGATCGAATAAAAAAATGAGAAACATTGAGCCGAGCTACGAGCTAAAACGTGGACAAAATTTTATTTGGGCATATTTTGAGCTGATCCCAACTCGACTTAAAATTAGATCATTAACAACCCCAGTTCTTACTTATGGATGTATCATCGAGGAGTGCAAATGAGTCAAGTCGACGGATTAGTTAGTTTGAGCTCTTAAGTGACTCGAGAACGAAACTCATTGAGCTAAGCTAGCCTCGATTCAACTTGTTTGTCATGAGCCGACTCATTTAAAAATATTAATATAAAATACATTGAAAATATATCAAATTTGAAAACTTTATCATTGAAATATAAAATTATTTTAAAAATAATATTTATTATTTTATATTAAGTGATTTTTTTATTATTTCTATCGTAATTTCCTCCTATTCTCATTTTTTTTACAGCACTACGTTAAATTAATGTTTTTTTTTTCTCTTTCATGAGCTAAATCGGCCTCAGCTGGTTAAATATTTACCTTAATATATGCTTGATTTTATTATTGAGTTACTTTTTTTGTCATCTAAAAATTTTGGGATAATTACTTACAAAAATCTTGATATTTACGCATCTGGCAGTGGAATTTAAATTTTTACAAGCTTATCATTTATTTATGTCTGAAAATATAAATTTTACTATTATATACTATCGAAAAGAGAGAGAAAGAGAGCTAGATGTCACAGACAAAATATCCCACATCGGCCAAGTGTAAGGCCAAAAAATAGTATTTAAGTTCTGGGTTAAGGATTGACATTACTGCTCCCTAACATTTAGTAAATAGTTACCCCTTACCCTAATGGGTGATTGACAATCCTAGCCCATCGATGAAACTGACTCATAAAAAATCCAATTTTTTTTAATATAAATTTGACAGTAAAAATGTACTTTTTGAATGAAACCCATATTTTGCTTGCTAAAATGAATACAAACTTAAATTATTTTAAAACACATTTTTAAAAGTGTTACTTTGAACACATTTATGTGTCAGTCACCTTCCTATGATTGCCTGACGGGTAGCCTTTTATCCTATGCTAGGTCTCACATAAATGATGTGAATGGTTGCCTATGGAGTCCTCCGGGAAGAATTATCAGGCCCACTAGTCTTGATTCTAAGCTCTCCATTGACTTAAATTCTTACACACAGTTCTGATCTTCAATATGTACCATATGAATGGTTTTGCATGCTCCGCACTTTGTTTGATTTCTTTAATCTACATGTTATTATTTGTAATGCTAACCTTTCAGCAGCAGCGACAAGAATCCCATGTCCGCACATTCATTTTATTTTTTTGCATTCTTCTTTCACTGCTCTTTACTCATGTAAGATTTACTTTCAAGACCTTCAAAGCCCCTATGGTAGAGAACAACAGGACACCAGTTTAGGAGGCACACTGCGGCAAGCCTCATAGACCACCTCTATAATGACCATTAGGGGGTGTTTGGCTGCAACACTTATTTACATTAAATAGGATTTAATAAATCCAGATTTATATTGATGGGGATGGCGATGGAGATGACATTCGCAGCACGATGGAAGAAATTCTTAAATTCCCCTCGCAATCAGATTTAGTAAATCTTGATTTAAGTAGTAAAAAAAGACGAAATGCAAGACGAAAAAATAGAATGTGAAAAAAATTGATTTAACAGAGCGTTCGATTTAATTTTCGTTCCTTTTATATTTGGGTGCATTTGCGCTAAATTCATGGCTACCAAACACTCCCTTAATGTGCTTTTGAAGCAGCTAAAGCCCCTATGGTAGAGAACAATATTGCATGTTCACATATAAAACCCTAAATTCGAAGCAGCTATGTCGAAAATCTTGGAGCAAACCTTGTGGGCAGCACGACAAGAAAGCAAGCAGACGGATGACAACTTCAAGCAACAAAGCAAGACAAAACATGAAGCAGATCTACTCCAGCTAAACCGTTCCTTAGCTTTAAATAACATAACCTATAGGAACTCGAAGTGGTTCCTCTAGCACTACGTAAATCCTCACACTATCTTTAGAATTTTGCACAACCATGCTGTTTAATATAGTCCTAACTCTTTTTAGGATTCCAAGACCGTCGTTCGGTACAACGTAAATCCTCATATTTTCTCAGGCTACTTGCAAGATTGGTATTAAGCAAGTGTAAGCCCTAAATAATAAAATAAGCAAAAGAGAACATTTAAATAAAATTATCTCTAAAATGTGCAGCCAAACAATAGGATAGTTTGGGAAGTCATTGAGGTTCTCCTCGAAATCTGTGGCATCCCCTACTCTTCCCTCCTTTGGAATCCTAAAATGACTACTCATATTTGGTCATTTCCCACTTGATTTTCTATGTCCAATCTTAAAAACCTAAATGTTGAATTCTTGAAGACAAAATCACTGATCTTAATCGAGAGTTTTCTCAAATGATTTTGGTCATTAGAGATATAATTAACTATAATGGTTTGCCCTTGTAGGGAACTTAGAACACAGGTAAAATAATCTCTATTTGAATCTTTATATTAGGTAAGAAAACTTGTCGGTCACACATAAAAAAGTTCAAAAACCAAATGGATGTCATAAATTATTTAGTTCATGTAATTTAACCCACGTTAAGTAGTATGTCTATCTCTCGGGACGGTTTATTATTTGTAATGTTGCGCTCGATTAATTAAACTATTAAATAAATGAGATCTCCTTGGTCTCATTTTTCAAAATTAAAAATACTATTTTCCAAAATCAAAATTATATATATGAAATTAAATCATTTTCAAAATAGCAACCGATAGGAATCCCAATTTGGTGAACTTAAGCACATAACACAGATTAATATGAGGTTTAAGCACGTAATAGATGGATTAGCATGGAGCTTAAGCACATAACACATGGATTAGCATGGAGTTTAAGCACAAAATACATGGATTAATATGGGGTTTAAGCATATAACAAGTGTATTAACATGGCGTTTAAGCACATAACACATGGATTAGCATGGAGTTTAAGCACATAACACATGAATTAATTGGAGTTTAGGCACATAAAAAATAGATTAGCATGGAGTTTGAGCACATAACTCATGGATTATCATGGAAGCACAAAATAGATGGATTAGTATAAAGTTGAAGCACATAATAGATAGATTAGCATGGAAGATAACCATCAAGGTTTGCATGAATAAACATAGCCACCAAGATTTACGTAACGTAAACTACCAAAATAATGTGCAAGAAATGACCAAATAAATATATTATTTTATTTTCCCTATTTATTTCCTTTTTTCCAGGTAGTATGAGAAGCGGGAGAGAAAAGATGGGGTTAGGGTTTAGTTAAGGAGAGTGTGGTGAGTTGTTGGGCTTGAGTAGGGCTAGGTTGTGCTCGGGTAGGTTGGGTTGGGCTAGGTGGTGCTTGATTAGGGTTAGTGAGGGCTCGAGTAGGTTAGATTGGGCTAGGTGGTGCTTAGTTAGGGTCGAAATTAGAGGGCTAGTAAGTGTGTTTTTGGGTTAGGGTTGTGTTCAAGTTAGCATATTGAAAAGGTCCATCTTTCAACCCTTGAGCTAGAATGACATATGCTATTGCGGGTTCCAGATCTCTCACTTTTAACATCTCTTTTTAGAATCGTACAATGAACGAGCAGAGGCTCTCATTCTACCCTTGTTTAATCTGTAAGAGGCTCTGTAAATTCTCCTACAGTTTCTAGAAACTGGCAAATTGTGGCGCAAACATCTACTTGAAGTGAACAAATGACGTGATTACCCCCGACGATAATGCTTTGAACCACCAGGGGACCGACTCCCTCAACATGGTGAAAAAAAGGTGACACTTCAGTGCATCGGTGATCCTCAATAAGCATACAATTGACTTGAAGGAGGCTATGTGCTTGGTTCAACTACGACTCTTGTAAATTTCAGGTGTAAGAATTTTGAACCTCTTTGGGGGCTCCGTCTTAAGGATTTACTGAGAGAACTCATTCTATGGTTGATGGGGCACTTCAGTATGCCTACTAGTGTCTTTCAATCAGTATCGACCCAAAACTCTCGAAGTACTGGAAATCTCTTTTTATATCAAAAGCTAAAGGGGCACTTTGGCCTTTGGGCATCTGGCCTTCCTCTCGCGAATGTTGCTCCCTTCTCCAAGCCAATCCTGCTTGGATGATATCCAGCAACCGATCTGTTAGCTGCTGAATCTTTGGGCTCACATTATCTCTAATGCACTCTATGTTACCAGTGTTTATGTTATCAACATCTTCTTGTCTATGGCATGATCCGTTAGCTTCTCTTCTTATCTGTGGCATGATTCACACTTACTGCACCTTTTAGGATGTTGAATCTTGATTTCTCCGTGAATCACTTTCCAATGATTATAACATAAGAAAGAAGAGAGAGAGAGAGAGAGAAAGAAAGAGAAGTGAATAGCAATGAAAAGTAAAACGCTCGTATATTAGCTCTTTCACATAAAATATCTATCAATTAATAAGGGAGAGGATTCAGGCAATGATATTACATTATTGTCCCTGTTTTAAAAAAAGGTTGTAAATGATATTCTAGATATTTTACATGTGGTCATATATTGGTGAGTTGTCCTATGACTCGGTCGGCTGGACTAGAATAACTTTGGCTTAGTAAGGTTGTTTCAGTTGGTTAGGCTTAGTCGGTGCAGTCGGTCAACTATACTTGATTAGCTTTGGGTCGGCAGGATTGACTCAGTCGGGTGGACTTTACTGATTCATTGATCTAATCTAGCTATCAAGTATTGATCCTTAAACAAGGAGCTCCTGTCGGTGGAACGAGACTATAATATTAAGTAGAGGATGAATCACAGTAACCCGATATATAGCTCATTCCCTGAAGGAGTACTTCGGGATGATTATGAAGCATTGTTGTATTGCCAATTCTTAGTCCCCAATGAGAAACTTCAGTGGCATCGGTGGGACTGCTTGTCGTGCTGAGGAACTAAATTCTTTGCTTGGGTTGGATCTACAGAGAGATAAGTCTATGACTCCACTCAGTTTTCCAGTGGCGGTTAGCTCAGGTGCTTATCCATCTTGCTCTAGTCTGATTTGTTCAGAATCAGATAGATCAGCCTTTGTCCTTGACTCGGATGGCTGCTGCATCCAATTATACAAGTGGGCCTCCTGGTCTTCTGTCAGTAGACCCTCCTTCCTTATACCTCCTTTCTCCCAAACCATTTGATCTTCTCAAGATCCATGCCGGCACATTCTCGATGCAAAATATCACATATAAAAAACATATAAAAAATCCTCAACAGATTCCTCAACAAAAAAAAAAAAAAACAAAAAACAAACAAACATGATAAAACCTTTCCATAAACAATGTTGCCAAGTAGCATAAACCACAATGAAAAAAGACTGAAAGATCACTTCAGCGTGGATCATGGCAGCAATGCAGCTAAGTTGCAGCTGGCCCGCTGGCCGGCAAAGTAGATTGTAGAATGGTGGGTCTATCGGCCCTCCCTTACCCCCCATCCACCGAGCCGCATCACTTATTGCTTCTGCAGAAACACGTCGCCATTGACAGAAGCCAACTGCACAAGCTTTTCATCACCAGTGATTGCTTGCAGGCCTCAAAATTGCCATAATTGATGAACCAGACTAGCCTAGCATTGCCACATGCTTGCTAACTAATCTTATGGACAAGCCAGATTTTATTTAATGGTTTATTATATGATTACCCATAATTACCATTCACGTATGTAAATTTTTTTATGAGTCAGCAGAGTTTATTTTTATTTTTTTTTCTTGGCTCAAAATCTCTTATTAATGATCCATGGGGTGTGTCTCGTGTTGGGTATAAACGAGTTGAGTCGAGCTTGAACCATGCCATTATGGAGCTCAGTTTGCCTGCCAAGTTGTGAACCCGAGCTTGGCTCATAGTGTTAGCACGCGAGAACTAAAAATTTAATTTTTATAGGAGCTCACTGTAGAAAGTATTGGTGGCCGGAGAAACAGGATGCAGCAGAAGCTCACCGAAAGATACACCGAAATGACCAACGATATGCTATTAGAGCTGACTCGTGAGCCAATTAGCCGAGTCGGAATGAGCTCGAGCTTGTTGTTCGATAAACTCGGCTAGTTAACTATCCGAACTTGAGCTGGCTCGTTTACACCCCTAATCTCGTGTGTGCATGCGCTACATTGTGTCGCTTTCCCTCTTCAACTCAACGACTCTCAGCACCGTCCTTTTGGGCCCTCTTTCTCGCATGCGTTCAAAGGACGGTAGATGAATGCAACCACTGTTGCACTTGTTGCTGTACAAATGCACAGTGATCGTCACTCCCATTCTCACCCTTTACTTCAATGTTCTTGGTAAAAAAATTAAGAGAAATAAATTAAATAATAAAAATTAAATGAGAAATAAAATGACATTTAGTTTGGCTTCATATTATTCCAAAGTGATTTTATGAGTTTATGTAAATTTTTGGAGATTTATAGGTAGGGATATAAACAAGTTGAGCCAAGCTCAAGCCACTCTAAACTTGAGCTTGAGCTCGAGCTTAAGTTTATGAGTTTGAGCTGGACAGCTACCCATCTTGTTTATTATAAAAAAAAAGAAAAAAATAATATTAATTTAAGGTAGTGTTTGACAAAATGAGTGAGCAATTAAGAAAGATATAATAAGAAATAATATAATATAAAATACAAAATATTATTTTTAAACATTTTTAATAATTTAAAGATGAATTCTTTAAATTTAATATATTTGAAAATATTTTTTATTAATTCTGGTCGAGGATTAGCTCGCCAAAGGAACTGAGCTAAATGTTGCAAGGTGAACCTCCCTATGCGAAGTTTAAATCCAGTGATCTAGTTGAAACCCTCGATGATATAAATTATATCTTACTTCATCAGGTGTTAATGGTCTGTTTGGGGCAGCTGCAGCTTATCCAGCTTATGATGATAAACAACTTATTCTGATAATCTGCGGAGGAGCAGCTGATCCAGATAAGCTCTGGTTGTTTGGTTTGTGCGTTTGGAAAACAGCTGATTTACAATTGTTTGTGGATAAATGACTAGTTTGCCCCTGAAATAAATAAACTGTTTAGTTGTTTGGTTACTGCGGTTTGAGAACAACTGTTTTGCAGCTTTATGTGAAAAAAATCATTTCGGCCACGCGCAGTAGAGATGTTTGCAACGGTAGTATGATGGGGACTAATTGAAATAAAATTTTTAGACTCTTTGTAGAACAATGCTAATGGTCTTTCTTTCTCAAGGGCGATAAATTGAAGCCGACAACTCTAAAATGTCATTGGAAGTACTTCCACGATATGTTTAAAATAATATGATATCTAATATTATATTTACATAAGTCATTTACCTTTTTTCTTTGTAAAGGTGCACTCCTAATCTTTGTTACTATTGATATAGTTATCACTGAAAAACTGATTGAAGTCAACCAATGCATTTTCCAAAATTATAAAGCAAGCCCAACAATAATTAAGCAAATACACATCACTAATACATCAATAATTACAACTCTAAAGATACATATTACTAACAACACACTCCATCCCTGATAATACCAAGAAAAATAAATGGTAAACTAGGGAGAGATTTACCTATTAAAACACAACCATCCTACATTTAACCCCCTGCAAATGTCAAAAATTTCATTTTACAGAGGTCCAAGATCATAATTCCCGCACAAAAATAAATAATATTAATAATAAAAAAACCATTAAGACAATATAGAATTCCAATCAATCTCCCAAGAGGGGTATTTCTCCAGTACAAACTTCTCAGATTCATCCCAAGGTATTTCTGTTAAAGTCCAAATTCTCCATTTCAGAAATATGGGATGATCCCTCCGACGATATCTCCCCCTCCGAGGATGCCTCCGACTCACTCTTCACTTCAACTACCCCTAATGATAATGCACTCAGCTGGTTCTGTGTGCTCCTCCAACTTTGTGTCGATGGAGGAGTGAAGCCCTGCGCCAGCTCCAATGTGACGGAGATGGGGGAAGTTTTGGCGAGCGAATTCACCGCGGAGGCGGAAGACGGCTTTGTCGTAAGCCATGGAGGCTTCCTCGGCGGTGTCGAAGGTGCAAAGCCAGAGCCTGGTGCGATTCTTAGGGAGGCGGATCTAGGCGACCCGCTTGCCCTAGTGGCGGTTTTTGGCAAAGGAGAGAGGAGCGGAGGGAGGATCGGAGAGAGGAAACGAGAGGGGCAGCTTTCGGCTTTCGGCTTTCGGCTTTCGACAGAGGAGAAAGGTAGGGCGAAGTCACGAGGGCAATGGAGTAAACAGGTAGAGGCCGAACGCGGATCGCTAGGGTATACACGTGGTCCGCGTGTAGTACAAATTAGAAAACAGAGTTTGGAAAATGACCCTCAAACGCGCGAAACAAACACTAAGGCGGTGTTTTCAAAACGCCACCGCACTTATAAGCTGCCCCAAACAGACCCTAAGTGTGCTCGATCCCTTTGTTTTGAGCATGGACATGAAAACATACCTTCAGATAGATGAAAATTGCAATGTTGAAGCCACGAAAACCTCAACATCGTTCAGAAATTCTTTGGTGATCTCTTTTTTATCTAGATAAGTCCATTGCACATCCTTGATCTTGATGTACGAATATTCATATTTACCTACTGAAATGAATACATATGATTTAATTTTAGTAGCTGACATAATCACGGAGCTATAAAAAATGTTGATGAAATTGTTTGAAGGACTGAACATTTTAGATAACTTGAACAATATTAATCACTCGAAATATGATTGATTTAAATTTTAGCTGAGTGACGAGCCAAAATTTTGAATCAAATCTCTTTCTATCCGACCCAAGTTTGGCTAGAAAGCGGAACGTTAACAACTTATTGTTGTTAGGGCTGTTAAGGATTGATAATAAGCCTAAAATTTTTTAAATTTTTTGGATCTAATCTTGTCTATTACCATAACTACACCAAACTTTGCACAAGTTTATCTCTTTCGCATATTATTTTCCAATTGGAAAGCCTATCATAAATCTAAGCATTCTCCTCGTCGTAAACCCCATTCGCGATTAATTGCACACCTCAAAATATATTCTTATTAGAATACATTTCATATGATGTAAGAATTTTCACCTCGTCCTCCAATGTAAAGTCTAATTTTCGTTCCTAAAATAAAAATTTACTTAAAAGTCTAATTTCTAGTTCAAAAGCAGAAATTGGTTTTGAAATCTAATTTGCATTGTCAAAATGAGAATTGTGGTAATGTAAATTAGATTTTAAAATGAATTTATGTAATTTACATTTAAATACTGGAAATTAATTTCAAAGTGAATTTCTATTTTGAAAAAAAAAAACTAGACTTAACAATGGAGAAAACAGTGAACACTCTTTCATCATATAAAATATTTTCTTCGAAAAAAATCTTTTGAGGTGTGCAGTTAATTACATAAAGGGTTGTGATGATAAGCATGTTTAGTTCTATGTTTGGCTTTATAGTTGGAAACAAAATTCAAAACATATATGTCCGTGAAAGGGTTGGAGTAGCTACAGTTACAAACAATATTAAAAAGAGACGTCTTAATGGGTTTAACAAATAGATTTATCTTAAATCCAGACAAACACCAGAAAACTTAATTATTAATTTACACTATTCATTTATACTTTATGTTGTTTTTTTAATTAATGTTATTCTGATTAACGTTCTTTGACATACCTACCATCAATATGATATTAAATGATTTGATTTTGATATGATCGAAGGTAGGTTTGAAAGAAATTTGACCCAAAATTAATTTTGGAGCAATTGTCATAGTTCGAGCTACATTCACAAACATGTCATATGTATCACATGTATAACATAAACTTTAAATGTCCTAAATTATGAACATGTACGACATAAGTTTTTAAAAGTGTTAAGCTCTAAATTCACAGACATACCCTACAAGCAAAATCAAATCGTGAATCCATCCTATTAAATTTCGATCCAACCAGGCATAGATCATTTTTTGGCTTAAGACTTAACTATAGATAGAAAATTCTACTCCCAAATCATATGTAATTGTATATCTAACACATAAACTCGCATCTTTCGTAAACATACAATCTTACATGTACATGAAAAATTGTATTAAAATGTAAGGTTTAAGCATTAGAAATATAAGTACATAGGAATTTAGTGGCATGTATGTAAATATTTTTTAAACAAATATTTTGGGATTCTAAATTTAAGCATACACAACAGTCATCACATTTATACAATCGGGTTTAGGGTCTAACTTAAAAACAAAAGAAAATAGAAAAACTTTAAAAGCTTCGAAGAGGAAGAAACGAAGAACAGAAGTATTCAAAGATCAACAATCCTACAAAGTAAATCAAACAGGACAAGCACAAGAAATAGAAAGATTCTCGAACTAAACTTACAAAAACCAAAAAAAGAAAGAAGATCACCAAACAAACCACCAAAACAAAGATAGGAAGGATAATCAACCATGGCTCATAACTTAACTGAATGAAAACACTAAAATTTCATCCTAAATTTTGAATATATAAAAATATATTTAAAACTGGTTGATTTTTAATGAAGTATGGAATTCATCACAGCTCAAAATACTTCATTGTGGTCAATTTGTGGAATCAAGATGTAGTGTGTAGTATATAAGAAATAAATCTTTTTATTTTGATTGAATGTATTGACTACTAAGAGGAAATTACTTTGATAGCTTCTACTTGTATCCTAGCTCGTCTGAGAACTAGATTTGCCTCAATTGCTTGTCTCTTACCCTCAGCTTTACTCAAGTTAGCTTCTTTCTTGGTAATGATTTACCTAAATATTTTGCTGCTACAACTATTGTTTTATTCCCTAAAGGTAAAAAAAAGAATACCTGGCATGATTTTAGACCTATTAGTTTGACTAGCACTTTCTCTAAAGCTATTAGCAAGTGAAGATCAAGGAAGGAATGTAAGCTTATCAACAACAAATTAACCATAAAAAACAACGACTACCTTAAATAAAAAATCAAATCAAAGCAGAAACACCAATGTTCGCTATGAAAAATTCAATCCAAAGCAGTTGGATCAATGCAGTAATAAATTCAATTCCAAAAAACATTACTATTTTGGTTTGTTTCGAGCTATAAAGTAGTACCATGAAAAGAAAAAAAAAAGCAATAAACATATTTAAATAGCGCATTTACCAATGGTTTATAAACAGCTTAAAAGCGGTTAGATAATTAATATTATTACCTATGAAAATTTTCCTCGCTTATTAAAAGTCTCGTCGGTTAATACCCCGTCAAATGTTAAGTTAGTAAATAACCGACACAATATGGTCGTTTGTTAATATTTGTTAATAATCAATGGTATAATGCGTCAGTAATAATAAAAACCATCATATAAAATATTACTGTTGCTAGGCGACGACATGTCCTATGGTTGTACCATCACAAGTAACCCAACTATAAACCATCGCTATGCCGTCGGGAAAAAAGAAAAAAAAAAATTTTTTTTCAATGAATATTTAGGTCATCAGTTTTAGCGCTTCCTATAGTGATATAAATTAGGAAAAATATAAAGCTGAAGAATATAAATTAACATGTAGATAAATATTAAAATTTTAAGATATTCATTAAAATAATTTAAAATTTAGAAATTTAACTTCAAAAATTTATTGTAACTCTTAAAATTTCTACAATGTATCTAAATTTTTATTTCAAGTATTTCTCTTTCTTCAGTTACCTTTTATTTTTTAAAAAAATTATTGCATCCAATGAATGCAAAATATTTTCTCAGATTAACATGTTCTTTTTAAATGATTAGAGGGCACATGGCCTCATATATAACACGTGACACTAGACTCAAGTACTAACTGATCACCTCAGTCAGTATTATGCTCCCAAAAAATAATCAACATTCTTATATATTTTTTATAATGTATTATTAAAGGAATCATTGAAATAAGTATACGTATAATATCTTTTATGATTATAACATCACTTAATTTTATGAATGAAGAGATGAATTATACAATAGTTGTTTATGTGAAAGAATGTAAGGCTCATTCATTCCCATGTAGACTTTGATATGATTTGTAGGAATGAGAGAGATAGAAAGAGGTTTAGGAAAGTGACTACTAGAGTTTGATGAGATTGATTGACATTCAAATGCAAATTATGATGTATCTCTATGAAATGGCACAAGTGGGTGGTTTAGCTGGTGAAGGACCACATCTTAGCAAAGCCTAAATTATAGCTACTCAAGGCAAAGCAATTGCATGCCTTGCAACTTGTGCCTAATTAGTTGGTTAGTTTTAAGGATGAGTAACATGATAGTATACATGTGAGTGCTATTAATGGGTTGTTTACCTAAATATAGAATTTAGTAAATTCTATTGATTAAGATTTAGATATTTGTTTGGCATACAAAACCATTGTTAGTTATATTATAATTAATTTTTTTTAAAGTTTGTTTGATAAAACTTAAGCTAATCGTTTTTAAATCCTATGAAAATAAGACATTAAGCAGGTTTCTTTTTCGAGTTGATGCTTATTTAAAGATTGTTTGACATTAAATTTAGTCTTTATTTTTTATCTTTAAACCATGTTTATTTATAGTATTTTAGTTATTTTTTTTAATTTTTTTATTTTTCAAAATAAATCATTTTATTTTTTTTTAAATTTTCTGAATAATTCTATGGTTGTATCATGAATATTTTTAAAATTAATAAACATCACCAACAAGTAGTACATTTGTTGCCTCTGCAGCCAGCAACAATCAGTGAGCAATATAGGGACCACATAAATTAATATTTTCAATATTTAATAAAATTTTAAAAAAAATCACTTTTTTAAAAATAATATAAATAAAGAGAAATAAAACATATTGATTTTTAAATATAACATACCAAAATATAGGTAGAATGATAAAATAAGCTCTAAATTAGTAAAAAAATAGCATTTTATTGCTATCAATTATCAAACATAATATTTAAGAAAATAAAAACAATGTATTTTCCAAAAACAATCAGATTTATAAGAAGAAGTGGGCGAGGGGAAGATGTTGTAAGAGAACAATAGACAGAGTTGGTGGATTCCATGTGGGGAGCATGATAAGAGGCTTTTGATATCATAAATAGCTACATGATGAAATTTGAATTTTGAGGGTGTGGGATTAAAGCCAAACAAATTAGTTAAAATATCATAAGTTATAACTTGCTCAACAGTAAATTGTTGCTCTTGATTTAAAGCAATTAATTATTATGGTATTAATATCCTCCTTGGAAGAAATGTGACATTAGACTTGCATTATCAAATACAACAAAGTTTCATTTTTGTTATATTTATTTATTTATTTGTTACTGGGAAGTATGTAAAATGGTAACTTTAGACCAAATACGACCGGAATTTCATCAGATATACTCTCCAAAAAATGTGGATAACTAAAGGGACATTCGTTTCGGCTTTGTCTGCTGGATTTTTGAACTGTGTATGATTCTCTTTGCGTTTGATTTGCGCATTCGGCAGCCGGAGGTTAAAATCATTACATAACTTTGTGTAGTATCGTGATCGTGCCTACATTCTCGCCTCTACATCCCGTTTGCGGACTTAGGGCACCCATACACTGATAACAGTCCCGCTAGCTGCAAAGCACTTTCAAAAATATTTTTTTTCAAACTAAACAACTGCTATTGAAACACCAACTTTTAAACAGCAGTTTTCCAACAGAAACTTAAAAACTGAGATTTTGTACAACCACAACAAAAACACCATTTCGACGAACCTCAATTTATAAAACCTCAGAAGGAGGGAAATGGTACGGCAGTTTCTCAAATTCATAAAATTCATAGAAGATAGAAAAAAATTAAATGGATTTCTTATTCAGCTGTGACATATGCTCTGTTCTCTTCATGCGTGCGTGCCCTCTAAAAGCAGCTAACAATTACATCACAGCACTCCACTAAAATGGAAATTGCAGTTGCCTGCAACTTTCAGCTGCAATGTTTAGTTCAAAATGCCATCTTTAAAAGTGGTTGTAACATATAGAGAAGAGAATATGTATCCAACCGAAGGTTGCAGCAGATTTTAGAAATCTATAATGATCATGTAGCAGACCGCATGGATAAACTTCATGCATGCAGATTTCTTCTTCTGTTTAGGCTGTTGAAAATTAACTTTGAGTAGCATTTGAGCTTTAAGGGTGTGTTTGGGGTAGCGGTGCGGTGCCGTGCTGCACCATAGTTTGTAACGTTTGTTTTTTACTTATTTTTTCAGAAAATTACAGTGGAAGTCTGCATTTTGTAACATGATCTAATGACAGAAAGCGACGGTCTGATCTTTTGAAAATAGAAAAAAAATTTGTAATAGCCAGCTCAACTTTTTGAATAACAATTATTTCTGCAACAATGTCACAACCATATACTAAATATTTAAATTGAAATCTAATGATTAATCTACAATAATCTTTTAAAGATCATAGAGATATATGTTATAGTAGTCTTTGAAAAATACTAGAATAATAATAATAACATTGACATCTGCAATAAACAATATATACAAATTCTAGAGACTTAGCAGTAGGAATTGGTTTAAATTATATTAGTGTAATCCTAAGAGAGATGCTGCTGGTCATGTCTTTAAATTTGTATTAAGCAATGGTTTCCATCTTAGTAGATTTTATCTTATCTTCTTATTCTTTGCTCTTCCTCAAAAGCTTTATTTGATACTAGAGATAAATGACTACCATAATTAGAGAATAACAGAGAAGGCACAACGGAGCAAATGTCTGGGTGGTTGTGGAGAAAGAGATTAAAAAAACTCTTTTTGTCATCTATCATGCATTAGATGATGTTGTGTTGGACAATATCTTAAAAGCTAAGTGGGCCAAGTGAGTCTTATATAAGTTTCAAGAGAAGGTTAAGAAGATGTAACTTTAAAAGTTAAGAAGCCAGTTTGATGCTTTAGGGATGAAAGAAAACACATTGGTTTCTGATTATTTTTTCAGAGAAGAGGTAAGAAGTTGAGAGATTTGAATATCATGGAGAATTTTTTGTTGTTGTTATGTTTCTGATTTGATAGTTTTACAACAGCAGACCTAATAAGCTATGATGATTAAGCAAATGTTGGATTCATTGCAAGATTATAAGGAAAAGAAGTTAATCAAAGATATTATTGGATAACTATGTAAAATGGATCTCTAAAAACTAAAAATGATGAAATATATCAAAAAAGGTAAAAGTCAACATCGTAGAGTTTGTGAATAAGAAGGGGATCATCCAATTAAGTGAAGATGAAATAATAATAATAGTAATAATAATAATAATAATAATAATAATAATAACCTTTAAGGATAAGAAAGCTCAACAAGAGCATGTGGTAAAGGACACTTAAACTAGAGGCATGAAAAGCCTCGATTGATATAACTATGGCAATTTTGAGTATTATGATGGACAACGTAGAGCAACCGAGAATATAATACATGAATGAGTCAATTATGCATAAGAAAATAGATACGAATATGAGACTTACTGCTAGTATACATGGATAATTAAAAAAAAAAGACAACTCAGTTCTTAGACACTGCTACAAGCAACCCTATAAATGAAATAAGAAGTTTGTAAACTTCGATGAGACAATAAGTGGCAAAGTGTCTTCTAAAGATTAATCAAAGATATAAGAAAAAAAGTAAAGATAATATACTTATATGCTTGAAGAGAGGAAAAAATCAATTTATTTTAATGTTTATTTTGTATAAAATACAAAGAGTAACATCTTTACATAGTTTAAGTGCTTTTTAAAGGACTCTTGGAAAATTATATAGCATTCATTTGAAAATAATTACTTCCTTCTTAAAAGATAATATTAGCTACTTGAATGCTAAAATGCTAATGCAACAAAAAGAATTTTCTTTTGCTTAACATTCAAAATGAAATTGCCAAGTGTCTTAAATCATGTTATAAAAGTGTTTTTTGGCTATGCCTTCTTCAATGCAAACATCTTATATTTAGAAGATTTTATTTTATTTTAAGGAAGGTGATGGTAAGAGAACTACCTTATGGAAAATACCCTACTTAATTATGCAAAGCATGTTTATTAAGAAAGTATTTTAGAAAAAGCTTTATAAGGGAGTTGAGTTCCAGGGCTTGAAAGCTACTTAAGCTCATAGACACATTTTTATTATCCAAGCTCACTTAGTAAGAGTAATTATATCCATCATTCATAAATCATTATTAATGGTAAACTCGAGTGTACTTCAAGAGGCAAGTTTCAAAAGTCTTAAAGTATTCAGAAGTTTAAAGTTGCTATAGAGAGTGAGACTGAACTTATGATTAATGTTATATTTTTTTATTGAGGAAGAGAATCTATTTCAAAAGATTTTAAAACGCTTATGAAATCAATATAGGATGTCAGCATCTTATAGTTTTAAGATCAACTCAACATAATAGAGTATAAGAAAAAAAAATAAAAATAAAACAAAAAAATTGAATAATACTTAATATGGGTATACAAAAAATAAATGAGATTGTAAAAATGAGAGTATCAAAATAAAATAATTTGTGTGAGGTGGGTATACAAAACAAATGTGAGAATCACAATAAAAGATGCAAGATAAAAGACAAAATTAATAACAAAAGGCTACATTCAATGAATTGGTATTGATTATGATAAGATATTTTCTTTTTCTTGCTTGATTAAAAGATTCAACAATTCATTTCCCTTACAATTCCAAGTAAGTAGAGAATGTATCAATTTGTTATAAATTCTATCTTTTAAAATGGAATCCAAAAAGAAGAAGTTTATAATCAATAACCTTCAAGTTTCAAAGTTAAAGGATAGAAAGGCAAGATTTCAAAGCCAAAAATTGCTCTCTAAGAGTTAATACAAGTGCTATGGACATTAAATAATCAAATAGATAAGTACTTATAAGAGGGACCTCATTAAATGCTTTTTGAGCATGATTTTATAGCATAAATAAGATGAAGATATTCTAATTGTTTCTTCCAATGTTGAAGGCTTGATCTACATTGGAAGTAATACAAAAATGTTTGGAGAGTTCAAGAACTCAATTACTAAAGAGTTTGATATGACCAATATTTGGCTCATAGAATACTACTCGAACTTTGAAATCAATTAAATGAAAGATAACATATTCATTTCATGAAATATTATGTAAGAGAGATATCAAAAAAGTTCATGATGGAGGATAACTGGCCCTTAATTACACTTAAAAAATTTTAATCCAATCTACTAAAGCACAATGAAAAAGAAAGTATTGATCCATTGCTTTTTAAGAGTTTAATTGGAACATGTACTATTAGGCATGCATAAGTTAGATTTATGTTATATTAAACTTGTCAGTCATTATATAAAAACATCAACCATCACCCTCTTGAAGGCTACTAAGAGAATTTTGCAATATATTGACGATAAAATTGACTTTGGCTTGGTCTATTCATCATATAATGATTTTAAACTTGTAGGTTATATCAATAGTGACTGAGCTAGAGATATGGATGATCGAAAGAATATTTTATTAAGTTCGTGTTCTTCATGAGAGACGTTGTTATCACTTGGATGTTAAAAAATAATTCATTATCAGTTTTTCTATTTGTAAAATGGAGTACGGGGCAACATCTTTGTGTGTTTTTCATACCATTTTGCTTCAAAGATTATTAAAGGAATTAAGTTTATCATAAGAAGAAGTAACTAATATTGAAATTTGTAATATGTTTGCAATGACATTAGCTAAGAATCCAATTTTTTATGAAAGAAGAAAGAACGTTGTTAAGATGTATCACTACAAAGAGAATAAATTATATTCCAAGTAGAGTATATGAAGTCTCATGACCAAGTTGTTGATATTTTCATCAAGCAACTCAAATGTAAAAATTTTGTTTAGATACAAAGTTTTTTAGTTTCTAAATCAGTCTTAAGTGTGGTTATTGAAAACCAAGCATAGTTTAGGTTCATAATTACTTGGACTAGTTGTTTAAAATAGAATCTAAATAAAAAGTAATAATTTATAATTACATTTCAAGACTTTAGAAATATATTCTTGAATATCCTTTAGAAAAATGAAAATATTAATTAAATATTTTTAAAATTAATTATAGAGGAAAATTCTAAAGATTTCATTATATCTATGGATTAAAATATGGTGACAGTATCCTAAGAAAATTGCACTAATTTAAATAATTGTGAAGACTTTGATTTTATATCATTCAAAGTGATAAATTACATATGCAGTCTCATCCACTCAAACAAAATTTCTTTAGCTCGTTAGCCTTTGCCTCACCTCAAAGAATTCTTATTCCAACTCACTGATAATTAAAATCATGATTTACAACATAAAGAAATTTGTTAAATTTAAACATTTTGTTGAAGGTTTTAGAAATTCAATTTTTTTTTTTTGATAAAAAAAACATAATAATGTATAAAACAAAGTTTTAAGTTTCATAAATTTGCAAATGAAAATCAATCATAAATTGTAAGAGAGAGCCTTGAAAAGCATAACAAAGTTGAATTTATGAATTGATAAACATAGCTCTCCTCACCACTTCTTGTTCATCTCCTGCAATTCTAGCTCCACATTTGTCTTTTACTCCATATCCATAATTTTGTGTCAATTAAATCTCACAATCTCATTACTTTTTTTTTTAACCAGAAAGCATTGCCAATAGCTTTTATAGTGGATTTCGAATTTTTTTGTCCTTCAATGTATTTGAAATTACTTTGGTAGAGAAGTAAGGACGGTGAGAGTATATAAGGGGAAGTTGTGAGGAATTTAACTATTTTAATTAGCTACCATGTTCATGTTGACCTCATTTGTTGTCAACACACTTCTTTTGGCCCTTGGACAGTTCCTTTCCTTTCCTTAAGTTTCTCCATAGTGCTCCAAGATGGTTGAACATGGCATGGCATGGTTGGTCTAGTTAGCTAGTCCTAATATAGGTGGCCAATCATGAACCTGCAATCCTAAGTCAGCCCCACTGTATCATGACATACTTTATGAAATTAAGAGTTTGGTGGTCAAGACACTTTGGATTTCGGGGAACCCTAGCTTGGCTTGAAAGTAGTTTGATTTAGTGCATGGGTGGCGTAATAGGTTTGTCCTTGGCATAAATCAAAATGAAAGATAAAATTAATTTAAATTCAAAACAAACTTGATTAAATCTAAATTTAAACATAAATCTTAACTAAGTTTAAGTTAATTTAAAATGAACTCAAATTAAAATTAAAATAAAATTGAATATAAATCTAAAACTAAATGTAATTGAGCCTAAAACTCAGTTCAAAATCCTTAATTAAATATTAAACATAAACTTTATCTAATTATAAACTAAAGCTAAACCTCAATTCATCGAACGAAAACATGAAATTAAATCAACTTAAAAACAATATAAATCTATACATAACCTAACATTAAAAACAACCCAATTTAAAACTTAAATTCAATGCAATTCAACATAAACCTAAATCCAAACTTAAATAAAATAAATATAACTATTCTTCATAATAACTTGAACTAAAGCCTAAACAAACGTAAAACTAAAACAAAACTTAAATCCAAACCAACTTAAATTTCTAAATAAATCTTAATTAAACATAAGATTTAAACTAAGGGCCAAAACTAATCAAACTTAAAGCAACAACTCAACTCAACTTAAAATGATCTAAACGTAAGTAAGCTTGAAAATTTTTAATTTAAAACTTGAGTCAATCAAAAATAAATTTAATTGAGCTTCACAACCATATGAATTCAAATATAAATACATTTTAAGTTATTCATAAAATTTAATTGAACCTAAAGTAAATCAAAACAATGGTAAAGCTAAAACCAAAACTAACTATAATAGAAACTATCCACCCTATAAGTAAATCCAAGTTAAAATAGAATTCATGTTAACCTAACATTAAACTAAACATAAACTAAAACCAATCAAATTAATTGTAATCTTGGTTAAACCTTAAGTAAAGCTAAATTACATCTTAATCAAACTAAATCAAATCAAAATAAAGCATGGCAAAGCCTAATTTAACTCACATTGCCTGATCTCCCAAATGGCTATCAACTTAAAACCACTTATTATAGGCTAGGTGCATCTGAATTCATCTGATTTGGCTAACACAAGCCTTATTTATCCATGAAGCACAAAATCAAGCACATGTCCCCTCCTTTGGCTAGACAAGGCATTCACCCTTCAAGTTAACCCACCAAACATCACCATTGGATGAGGAGAGCTCTCTGGGATCGAACCAAATGAGTTTCTTGGCAAAAGAAATTTTTGGGTTAGTTTGGTGTGTCTTGTCGTATCCACCACAAGTATTGGAAGATTTCCACCAAAATGATATGATACATCATTTGAAGAATAATATACTAAGATAAAAATTTAATTTTAAAATATATATATAATCATTTTGATAAGAAAAATCTTTAAGATGCTTAGGTCAATGTAACATATGATTTTTTTCTCTAGCTTACTAGTATAAGATATGATTTATTTTATTCTGAGATATGGTATCACTACAAAGATAAACTTTGTAGTTATTTCAATGTCAAGAATTGTGGACTCCCAAGAATACTTTTAATTTAAATATTGACTCATATTATGCATGATTACAATGCCGATATTTGTTTCCGTTCATTTTTCTCTTTTTTATTTTAAAAGAAGTCGTCAGCTTGTCGATCATTGCATACTTCCCTCATTCGAATAAATCTTTATCCCAAATCAAATCAGTGATTCGAAGAGGAGATTAACTGAATAAGAAGGGACGTAAAACAAAATGACAAACAAGAGAAAAACATAACGTGGAGAGACCACGTGCGATAAAACTCGTAAAGATAGGTCAAGAATGTCCGCCCAAACAAGATCGGGCAGATGCACCTTGAACCAACATCCGTGAAAAAAGTATCTACGTAGACTATATATAACCAGAGAGACATGTGTATGTACCTGGTTTGGTGTCAAGGGCACTTCCAGAGGATTGTATTCCTATAGTTAATTATATATTGAGGGATACCCAAAAATACTCTCGATAAAAAGAGTTTCGTTTTATATTATCATAGACCTAGGGTATACTCGATCAAAGGAAGGTTATTTCGTGTAGGAATGTCCCGATGCTTCATAGCTCAAGGTAAGCCATCGGGCAGAGACTGAGTCTCTCACATCTCAAACGTGTAGTGACTCATCGGCATACAGAGCCCACGAAATAACCATAAATCATCTTGACGATGATATCTCAACACATCAAAGAAATTCTGGGTCATAAGGGCAGATGACAAATCATCGTATCCCAAACGAGGGATAGCTCATCGGCATCGGGTCATCAAGATGATATCGATGAAGTCAAAGGAGCGACAGGGCTCAAAAGGGCTCAACAACATGAAGCTAGAACAATTCTATAAAGTAGAGGTAACTGGGTCAGGGTATCACAAACTCATCATATACAACTACTATGACCCTAAATCTACCTTGTCGTGAATGTAATCGACCCAACACATCCTGAGATCCTCGGTCAGCAATCTGTGAATTGCGTCATCAACCAGAACCTCGATAGCCACTATCAAATTATTGAGGATTTGATAAATAAAATGAAAAACTTTGAGTTTAGCTTTTACCATGACTTTTGATATTCGAGTGAGAATGTGCATTGGATAAAAGATGGTTGAGTTGTAAATAATAAGTTTCGGATGATATGTATATTATATCATATAAATCAGTAAATTGTTAAAAATGATTTTTTTTATTTGGATAAATTGAGCCATCGAATCCCACATTTATAAAATTTTAATTTTAAGTTTTCTTTTTCAATTAAGATCTAGCCCAAAAACAGTAGTCATGAAGGGCTCATCTTCCCAACTCAGACGCGAAGCGCCCACTCCTTCTCCATCGCAGTCCCGTCAACCAGATCAACTGCACCTTCACTTCTGCAGCCGCCGGCAACAATGGAGGACGGCGAAGGTAGCAAAGAAGGAGCAGGAGAACACGAGGTCAACCCCCACGACACCGCAAAGCCATCTATTTCACCTCCCTCAGCCGCTTTGCCTCATCTTGTTGTGCCCACCAGGCCTTCTCCGATTGCGAAAAAAGGTACCGATCGTCGGAAGAAAATTTCTTTGAGCGCGAAGCAGAGAAAGTTGGCGGAAGGGAGGCTCGTACTCCTCAACAAGAACTTCCGCCCAATCCCTTTTTCCCCGGCGAAAACCCTAGATTTCTCCGCGCACGAGCAGCTCTTCCGTGAGCTCGGTCTCTGGGACTTTGCACACCTACAGTTCGATGAAGAGGTGCGGCCAGACCTCCTTGCCGATCTGATCGCTTATTATGATTCCTCCAATCATCGGAGCTATGTGCGTAACACTCGGATTTCTGTAACTCGGGTCCATCTTGCTCGAGCTGTCGGGCTGCCGACTAAGAAAGAGAAACGCGATGCTTTTGATGGAAGGGATAGGGTCCAAGAACTAGTTTCTGTAGATGGGGCTACCAAAGCCCTCTTGGATTTCATTTCTAGCTACATGCTTTTTGATGAAATGTGCATACTGCCTGAGGAAATCATTCAGGCTACTAAACTTGTGAAGGAGGGGGTTCCCTACAAGGTGGATTGGGCAGCAATTATGTGGGTTTTGGTTGAGAAGGAGCTATCAGAGGGCCACGAATCCGGAACTTTTTGCTATGCATCTCATCTGCAGCAGTTGATTAAGCACCAACGTCCTCAACTTTTCTTAAAAGAACCAGAGCCTGTGTTTGCTGTGGCTGAGCCTGAGGAAGTGGAAGACATTTCGGTGGCAGATGAGGCGGTTAATATGGCAGAAGATGATGTTAATGCTGCAGAAGTCCATTTGACAGAAGAAGAGGGTGATGCTGATATCAGAAAGATGCGGAGCTTGCAGGACATGATGAATGTGGCTTCTGAGGGGCATGATTGTGAGTTTGGTTTGACGTTGGGTGATGATGTGATGGATGATTTTGATGATTGTAAAATGAATGCAGAGAGCGAGTGGCTTGAAGGAGAGAAGAATGAAGGCTTTAAGCAATGCCTGAGGCGCTGTAATTCTAAAGCTTCTGAAAACTTGGAATTTGAGAATTTGGCAGAGATGGGTGAGGAGAAAAATATACAAGAGAGGTCTACCGCTGCTGTCTCGGTTAAAGTTTCTAATTTTGAGAGGTTGAATTCATCAGACCTTATGCAGGAATTGAGCAATGTGGGCATTCCTTATGCTGCACAGGTGAATACGCTCAACCCATCTTATAAGAACATTATTATGGATAGTGGTTTGGGTGGTTCTAACTGTTTTGGCTATAGTGAAAGGAGGCAAATTGATGAGATTGGGGATGAGGAGAGAGACCAATTTGACCATAAATGTAGGCAAAAAAGGTTGCGGGCTTATGAACCTTGGGGAAACCTGCCATTTTCTTTTGATGACTGCATGAATATGATTCAAGTTGGTGCAAAGAAGGCCAAAGCACTCTATAGTGAGAAATACCAAGAACTTTCAAAGATGGAAGACCATATACAGTATCTGAATCATTTGGTTCATGAGAAAGAGCTGGCTATTCGGTCATTAAAAGAGTTGGAAGAGCAACGAAATTGGCAGATGGATGTTCAGCAGTATGAGCGTGAACTATGCTTGGTGACCCAATTGATGCTTGGTTATAAGACTGCTTTAAAAGAAACTCGGGGTAGATTTGCGGACTATAGAAAGCAGCACCCATGTGATGTGGATCCTCTTTACAAGGATGTTCCTGGGACAGGTGGACTGGTTCTTAGTGCGAGGGAGTTTGAAAAGGTTCAGTTGGTCAAAGAGGAAGAGAAGCGACAGCAGTTGTTATGTGCTTTCAGAAATCTTGAGCAAATCTTAAGTAAATTTGAGAAATGTGAAGAGAGGGTCACATTGCATGATGTTAAGCTCGGGAAGTTGGTTGGAGAAATGCGGAATCTGAAAGATGGTTTTGTAAAATCTGGTTGCTTGGATGTGTAACAACACCTTATTTCAGCGGATTTGCTGCCCTTCTGACTAGTTATTTAAGAAATGTGAAGACTGCATCATTTTGGGTGATTGGAAAGTTATGAAGCCGTTTGATATGATAACTGGAAATGGAGGTTTGTGTGGCTGTTTCTTGGATGATTACCTTTTGAACTAGTTTTGCGCGCTTAACTTGGATACTTGATTATTAACTTAGGATATAACACTGATGAATGAAATTAGATTTAAAATCCCCTTTTTGAACTGCCTATGTTATTTGCATACATCTGTTGTTTTCACTCATGTCATGTACCATTGATGATTGTTTTGTATTGTTAAAATGTTTTAAGATCGCAGGATCTTTTTATTTTAAACTGATGAAATAGCTAACAGCTCAACATGATTAATTGTGTTTCTTTTGAAAGCATTTTGGCTTCATAGGTGGTTCCCCATCCGTAACATCAACTCCTCCAATGGTGGTTTCTTTTCCGTAAACTATGAATTCGAGGTGAATCCATAGGCTAGGTCTGTCTCGAATTACTACTGCATACTGGGTTTTCTTAGGTATTCCCCCATTACGGGTTTCCTACCCCTATGTTGTTATTGCTCTAATTAAAATTTTAGTATTTTCCCAGTATGATTTGTAGGTATTGGAATAAGGATTTTTGAATTAGTTTCCTATGAAATTCACAGTTTTTAATGTAATGGTGCTTGAATCTTCTATTGGTTCATAAATCATCCCATCTCTTGGTAAAGATCCTGTCACATAATTCAAAGTAAAATTATATAAATTCCTAAAGATGGTGGCATCTTGTGAGGATGGAATAATCAAAACATCAGTCTTGTACACACTAGTTACTTTCTTAAGGGTAACTCTATCAGACGACGATTAAAAGTTATTTATTGTCATTTCCTCAATCAGTGGAAAGCTTCATCAGAGGATTTTGACGTTAAGAACCTCTTAGTTGCAGTGTCTATAATCAACCTTGTGGATCCTACCAACTCATTATAAAATGTTTTGATTATCAGCCAGTCAGGTAGGGCGTGGAGCGGAAATTTCTTAAGAAATTCTCTAAATCTCTTCAAGGTTTCATAAATTAATTCTCCATCCAACTCGGTGTAAGTGGTGAAATCATTCCTAAGCTAGGCAGTTTTAGATGGAGGAAATTATTTGGCTAGGAACTTCTGGCCTAAGTCATTTTAAGTCGTGATCGAACAAGGTCAGCCAAATCTTAGTTTTTTCCGTAAGTGAGAGAGGAAAAAATCTTAGTCTAATGACGTCACTAGGCACATTGTTATACTTGAAGTTGACTAAAAGTTATAAGAAATTTGCTAAGCGCGGTTCTGGATTTTCAATATGTGCTCCCGCAAACAGGTTGTTCTGGACCATTTGGATTATGGCGGATCTAAGCTCAAATGTATTAGCTTCTGTGGTAAGTAATGGATGCTCATGCGAGTTCCCTCTATCGATGGGTTGACATACTCCCTAAGGGGTTTCAAATGATTTTGCTGAGGGTTAGCCATTTCTAAATGTTTTTTTTTTTTATGTTTTTTTTTTTTTAAGTTTTTGGATTTTCTTGAATTTTTTTATGTTTTTTTTAATTATTTTAGGGTCAAAAGACACTAGTTCAGCTAAACACCTCCTATGCATGCACTCCATGCTTGCACAAGTGACTCTAATCTAAAGCAAAAAAAACACAAATACAAAAAGATAAAATAATGACAACACCCATTCTAATTAAATTTAGGTGAAAATATAGTACCAAAAACTCTTTTCCTGACAATCATTGAATCAGTTTTTAATGGCGTTTTACAAGCTTTAATTAACTGTTTATATATTAAATTCATCTCGAAATAAATTTATCATTTTAACACCCATTCTAATTAAATTTGATTAAAATCCCCCAATCTACAAAGGCTTATTACATAATTATGTGGAATTCTCTTATATTAAGCGTTGATGTTTCTCTAACATCGTAATATTTGAACAATAACAGCCTTAATTCTAATGGAATTAATTAGCCAACGCTCCTGCTTTTAAATGATAATATAAGATAAATGTTTTTCATGAAGCGACCATTACATGTAGTTTTGTTAATGATCTGGTTTCGAGCTGAGCTACAGTCAACATGAAATTCGCACGAATGGATTTAGTGCGGCTAATTCAATTTCGAGCTGACCTGGTTCCAAATTGAATCGAGCTCGATCCGACTTTGAGCGGACAGAACGAAGGGAACGAGATAGTGGAATGAATGGGGTGAGATTTTAGCTCTCAAATGCTTAACATCTTCATTATTTACTTTTTCGAAAGTGAAATTCACCTTTTTGATGCACAAGTCTACGCAAGAAAGTGTTCTAAAAACAAAAGGGAATATTCACGGGGGTAGAAAAGTAAATACATAAGAAATGTGCGGTCTTTATGTAAGCTTCCCAGAAATTTTTCAAACCTTTCGGAGCAGAGCTTTAAGCTGAGGCTGAAGGCTGGTAAGGCTTGTTGCCATCTGGACAATATATGATAGTTCACCATTCATGACCTTGAAGACCGTAATAGAGGTGTAAACTTTAGAATGGGGACTCTCTTTTTGAGGCGTAATTATTTCATACGGACACCGTATGGTGTATGCAGAAATGCATACGGTGTCTGATCTCCACCCTCCACCGTCCATCAAATTTTATTTAAAAAAAAAAAAAAATTCAAAATAGGATCCACTGTTATACATCTTTGCTGTAATGAATGGTGGAGATCAAACACCGTATGCATTTTTGCATGCGGTGTCAGTATAAAATAATTATTCTTTTTTTTTAGAGGAGAGAAATCTCTTCTCTCAAATAGAGAATCTCCCCCCTTCTTTATAGGACGTCTCTCCTACCCGCTTTCTCTTTTTATCCCGTTCATTTTATCAATGTTAGTAAGATTTGAACATATAATTGACAAATAAATCATGATTCAACAGCGTGGATATATGTCTCAATTTTGAATTTACACATTTATATTAATGGAGGTACAACTAAGATTTTGCTAGAGAAAACTGCACTAGGAGGGATCTCATTGGAGGACAAGGAAGTGTGAAGTCCAACAACTTGGAGTGATGATAACATCAAGATAAACTACTCTTAAGTCTTCCCTTTATTAGTATGCCTAACTTTTATCCTCGTAATAGTTAACATTCATCGAATTGGAGTATGACTCAGAGGAACTTATTAAATCTTATTTCTTCTGATTATTATTAGTAAAGATGGAAAAAAAAGGTTATTAAATTTTATTTATTTTTAATATGCTTAATAAAAAGGAAAAGTATGATGAACTCGGCCTTCAAAAAGAAAATATCACAAAAACTACTTTTATCATGGATTAATTTGCCCATGAGAATCCTAGGAGCTATATATAACACAATACTTCTTGATGACGAGATTAACTTGCCTATGAGAGCTCATGTAGGTTGATCATATAGTTAGTCCGACAACAGAGAATTGAACTCATTCTATAAAGACAAGGTATAACCCTCACTATTAAGAATTTCATTGAAATTTTATCATTATATTATTTTATTCATGATCACCTTCTAATATTACAAGAGAATTGAGGAACTAAACATATACCCCTTAAGATGGTTTGTCATATTACACTCTAAAGTTGCCCCTGTTGAGCTACTAGGCCGCCCTACCAACCTACCAAATTGCACTATCAAGTTGCCTTACAATTCTATAAATTTAAAATCAATCTAATTTACAATTCTATCAAGTTGCCTTGCAAAATTTTAAATTTAAATAAATTATTTCAATTTACATATATACATATATATATATATAGAAATTAACTTAAATGAGAGCTAAAATTTTAAGTTACTCTTACTAAGAAATTTTACCCTATTTTCTTTAAATATTTTATATAACCAAGGATGTTTTAAATATTTTATTTAATTTTTAAGAAAATTATATTAAAAAAATAATATTTTGTATTTCTTCATTAAAAAAATCCATAAATGGTACCTACATCTCAAGGGTTTTGCCCTTTCACTCCATAAATTATAACACATAAGTACAATTGTCATTTTTTTAAAAAAAAATTAATCAAAATTTAAAATAATCTAATTTTAAATTTTTGACTATCTAAACTTATATATATATATATATATGCATCTCATC
>NW_018164640.1:215294-223457 GCF_001263595.1 Phalaenopsis equestris | reverse complement strand
ATATATATATATATATATCAAGAATTAAAAGTACTCAAAATTATTTGTAAAGAATACGTTTTAACATTTCACAAACTCTACATTAGGTCCTCAAATGGAAGTTACAATGTCATAAAGCAACCACAAATACTTCTGTCAAGGCTTAATAATGTCCATGGTATGGCAGTGACCAATTGAAGGAACATTCAACTGAGAGTAAGACCATCAATCCATAAATATTTACTTCTTATGACTTAAAAAACTACATAATGAATATTTCAAAGTGACATAAATCAAAGAAAAATAATATAAGGTTTAATATTGGATTGCAAACAGTTATATGCATTTGCAATTACATAAAACCTATACATCAAACTATAGAAAATGAAATCCTTTCAATTTAACATTGCGATCGAACCATACCGGTCCAAGATTACAAATCACCTGTTCCTGTTCTTTCCATAAAGAATTGGATGAATCTGCAATTGCCTGGTAAAGGCCTGGTTAAAAAGAACTCGAGTTTGGATTGTTGAAATCAATGGCATCCATGCGAGCACTGCAATGGGTATAAAAAGCAAACCACCCATTCCATAATCATAGGCTTGAGCAACAACTTTTACTGGCTCCCATACTCCATATTCCTCGATCTTCGGTCGTAAAGTCTGTGCTACCTGGAATAAGTTTTACCTAATTTACCATTACTACAAAACCTTGAAATTATTTATGAAAAAAGACCCAAAATGCCTGCTTACAGACAACAATCCCCAGCCGGTTGGAAGAAATGCAAGGCAACATATCACTAGATCCATCACGGAGAGCCGACAAACGCACAACATGGTGAATATGCCGGCAAGCACAGATAGAAATATAAGCAGTTTCAGAAACCGATAAATGAGATGGTAATTTGTGCTGAGTCGTCGACTTCCCTCACCAACTATCTGTGTATAAATAACACAGCATAGGAAGATAAAGGTTCATCAGAAAGACATTTTAGGACAAATGAAAACATGTTGTGTAACTCTGACAGCATACCTTAACTAGTAAGAATACAGCAAGTATTACAAACCATGATAACATGTAAACAACAATGTTTTTGTTCTTCTGAGATATGTCAAGGTGATAGACCAACCCATATTGATAGATGAAGAAACGAAGGCACAGTAGTATTTCAATAATTCTAGAGCACAGTCCAGAATGACGAAGATGAGCATTCTCGGTATTCCACCACGATTCCCAGCACTTCTCTGGTTGCACGCCGATGCCGCCGACATTGTTCATCCACTTGTTCCAATCAGCCCAGTCCTCAACAATCATCCGCCAAGCGAACCCAGAAGGATTGAAAAGAAAGGGAACGAATAGCCAGTTTATGGCCATGAACCATGTGGAGTATGTGATCATCATGTGTGCTATGCTGCTCTCGTAAGACATGCTAAATAAATTATAAACTGACAAGAGGAAGATCAATTCGATTCCTTTGACAAAGTGGCTGCGAGAGTATAATTGATAATTCTCTGTGAACCCTGCGTGGAAAACTACGAACTTACAACCAGTTGGTCTATATTTGGCACCGCCATGAAGGATGGTTCGACCAAAATGGTGAGCTTTTGTTCCGAGGGAAAATGTGAAAAAAGAAGCAGCAAGTTGCAGTTGCATGAGAATAAAATTGCTCATGGCTGATAAAAATCCCTTCTCAAGACCGAGTTCCATCACCATTGGTAATCCAGTAAGAAGACCTAGCTGGAGGAAAGACTGAGTTGCAAGTACAGTTTCTAAAGATTTAATGTGCTGCAGTCGAGCGTCGATAATAAGTGCCCTTTCCACTCCACTTAAAACAAGATATAGCCGTCCATATAGGAAGACATATACAACAAAGACTGATATCTGAGAATTTTCAATACGAGGAATTGATCAATGAAAAAAAAAAGGATGATCTAAATGCGAATGAGATATAGGCTTGACCAATTTAATGGTAGCCATTGAAGACTATAAAAAAAAGATGGGAAAGATAAAATCAAATGTTTAAATAGATTCATAATCAAGAGCTGTGCCATCGGTAAGGAAACAACGAATTTGCTAAATTGCAGCAAGCAAAGGGGTTTAACATGAAAAGAACATATACAATAATCCCAAAAAGTACCAAAAACATGGGCTTTCAAATACATACTAGGTTGTTAAAATAGTATCCCACAGTAGTGAAATAAAATGAAAGCAACCGGAAGAAATCAAAGCGATGCCCAAGGCGATAAATGTCGCGGCTAAGAGTTTGTTCACCATTTCCATTTGCTAGTTTTGCTTCAAATTTGGATATCTGGTTGAGCCCAACATCACGGCCTTTTCCAACTTGCATGTATTCATGGTAAGTTACATGACCCTGACGTAGAATAGAGTTAAATCCTGCAAAGTGTTGACGCAAGTTAGCAGGTAATTACTACAACCAAAACAATTAAGCAATCGGTCCATCTTTACCAGAAAATACACCCTCGCTCAAATTGATAGTCTTTGAAGCTTTACTTATGCCACCTTGTGTTATATGAAATATCCTGTCAAATAGGTCCGGATGTCCATAGTGAAACCGTACTCTGTACATTGTAAGTGCACAAGATTAATTGTACATTTTCAACAAGCATGTGTGCACAAAAAGCATAATTTAGCAAGCATGTGAGCATAAATTTTGAGTATGGTGCTTACCGAAGAGGATTTGCTAAGAACCGCTGCCCAATAGTTACAAAGCTAGTTTCTTGGTAGGACATGAAACCAGCAAGGGAAGATATACTGAAAGCAGGTGAACACGTAAGTAGGTCAAACACAGTGTAAATGTGTAATGCTTCTATAATATAAATAATCTAAACGTAGAGTACTTCAGCCTAATGTTTTCAGTTTCTGCCATAAGAGGCTTGCAGGAGAAAAGAACAAACCTTCCTGTGAATATGTGTTCTCTAAGGCCAAGTATAGTTGGATGTGGTTGGCCTGAATGCCTAATAAACTCTTGCAGAAGGTTTCTCATCTTATAGGCTTCTTCAAAATTGTTATCCTGAAGGACAAAAAACCTTTCATGTGATAAGAATGAAACAAAGAAAGTATGGAGTTAAAATAAATTTTGTTATGTACCTGATTCATGTCAATTGCTTGTAGAGCTTCCCCTCGAGTAAAGATGATTGCATGATTTTGATTCTCAGGTTTACCTTCTCCGATGATTGGTGGACCTGGAAGCTTGATGCGATATACCTCCTATTACAGTACCGGTCATAAGCACTTGTTGAATTTCTCTAGTTGGCACAAGTGCATAAATCTATAAATCTCTGGAAAATGAACTCTGCGAGTAACTACATAAACAATCCAACAAGATAAGCATGTATAGAATTCCACATTTTACATTTTGACCTCCAATTGTTTATCATAATTCAGATCAGTTGTTTAGGTCTCTGTTTGATAAATCAGTTTGAAGATAGCCTTTCTCATTCTTAAGGCCAAAGTACATGTTCTTTCTGGAGCTCCTTGCTAGCCCTAAAAAAACTTTCCAAGAAATAGAACAAATCCTTAAAAGAACCTAAAGAGTTTACTAAAAATTCGAAGTTACTTCCCTAAAAATGTAGGAGATTCAGTATCTATTGCCTTAGATGGAATAATGACTGAAACATTTACAAGGTGCGGTTGGGTAAAATATACGAGGGAGTCCACCAAACTGGTCCAGTTCTCATGATGAAAATCCATCATTTAGTATAAGAGGAAGCTCAAAAATGGTAAGGCAAACGAACACATCAGCACTCACAATTCAATTGAAAGACAGTTTATGTGCACGTTAAGAACTGAAAAGGTTGTTACATTTAATTCCCTAAAGCATAGAACTCAAACTTCTTTTTCTTTTATTGTTCCCAGTTATGGAGGATTGGTATGGAATAAATATGAGCCAAAAAACAAAATAAACAAACATGGAAGGATACATTTTGACCAAAATGCTCACTGGAATACAGCAAAGAATAAACACACAGCATTATCAGAAGATTTCTTTTGCCAACAATGAAAAAATTAAAATGACTTGTGATAAGATTTTCCTCAATGTCCTTAAGAAATAAATAGCATTAATTAATCAGAAGGAATAACACAATCCTCTAAATATGCAGAGAATACTTGCAAACTAAACAGTTCACTGCCTGATTCCAGCTAGGTCTTCCTCATAAAGCTGCATTCTAAGTTTGAAAGTCATGGATGGTATCAAATTTCAATTTATGATAAGATCGATCCAAAGAATAAATAGATTTGGCACTCTTCAAGATCAAATCAAATGACTAAGCCGATCTTGAGTCATGGTCAGATTAGCTCAAGATCGGATTCTCAATAACAGTAATTAAGGTTGCCTACTACAATAAGGAAGAAAAAAGGAAGGTAGAGGGCTGTTGCCCTCCAAATTTTAGAAATGATCAGACGTGTATAGCCAATGTTGCCTGGATCAAGTTAAACATGTCTCACAAATCACAAAGAATTGGTTTAAATGCAAGTTGACAAGTAAATAGAATTAATTCACCACCACACAATTCGCCAAGCTATTGGACATATTTCTCAATACTCAACTAAACTCTTAATTGACAAATATCACTTGAAGTTGTTCAGGCTGCTGACCAAAAGAATTTGCCCCAACTTGAAAGCTACCCATCACTAGCTAAAATTGAAGAAATCAGAGACTTTGTTAAAACTCAATCTTCAATTGGAATTCATTAAGAGCACTTTAAGTACTTTTATAGGTTATAATCTAGCTAGGCAATCACTTCAATGCAAAGAAAAAAAAAAACAATAAAAAAAAACATGTTCAGACTTGACAGTTATTTTACTTGCAGCATTCTCTATAGCACTTTATGTTGACCAAAAACTATAAATAAGAGCGAAGGGTATGGCAAAGATACCAAATTATATCCCCATATTTTTACTTCAAGGCAGCAATAGTGAAATCTCATAGCATCATCCTCTTGGCCCTCTTTTTCTTTTTCTATTCTCCTTAGCTTGGTCCATACTTCTTAGTATGGCTATGGTATTACCCACAAACAAATTTGGATCTAACATAACTTTAGTTGGGGTGATCATGGACAATATTTAGACTAAGAAATTGAAAAACGGATTGCTTAGACGAAGGAAGAGGATCAATGCAAAAGCAGCATAAGAGCAACTCAATCACATGAAAGACTGACAAAAATAAAATGAGGAATCACAAAGTGCATTCAACGCCCTTTCTGAAAACATCTTTATCAACTCATGAAATCATCATACTTCACTTCTCGTCAGAAAGTTATATTGAGGGATTCTCATCATATAAAGTATGAGGCAGAACTTTTCTCATCCCACCAACCCAAGAAGGTCTCTATTAAGCCAACCAATGCCTTCTCTATTAAACTGCATAAGTTAAGCCTCCACTAGCTCAAAATACATTTTCTGGAAGCTTATAAAGAAAGTCGGATCAAGCATATCGTATTACTTAATTGAAGTTGACAATTTCTTTCCACGCCATAAGTAATGTTGTTCAATATTAGCTACTCTTTACAACATGTGAAAGAGCATTATTAAGATGGTTCTCTAAACTTCATCACTACATGTCTTATTAGAATTCAAGTGATTTATTATCATGCAAAGTGGTAATACATAAATAATTAAAGCTAGCAACCTCTCTGGATGATTAGATAAGAGCCAAATGAATTTTTCTAGTGCTTTATCTTATGTTTCCAACATGTCATATTATTTTTTCAGAATTAGGAACATGTCGCCTAAATTGTAAAGGACCATTTAGATATCCACTCATATTGCAATAATCAGGATTCAAAAGTTGCAGAGAACTATGAAGCACTGTCGGCAACTTTTTGATAGATTATTTGAAAATATGGTATATGAAAATAATTTTTGAAATTTAATTTAATATAAAAGATATATAGTTTGGGTTTTGAAAGTAGTATGTTTTAATTTTTGAAAAATGAGACCAAATGGATCTTATTCGTCCAATAGTTTGCATAATCGTGTCTGATACCGCGAATACTACACCCTCCCGAAAGATAAGTGTAGAACTCGGCAATAGACCCAATCCTGCAAACTAAGAGATTTGTGACATCCGTTTGGTCTACGAACCTTTTTATGTATGACCGACAAGTTCCCCTATCTAATATAATAATACAAAGATTAAATAGGGTTTATTTTACCTAGGTTTTAAGTTTCCTATAAAGACAAGCCCCTATAGTTAATTACATCTCAAATGATTTGAGTCACTTGAGAAAACTCTCGATAATGATCAGTGGTTCTAGTTTTCAAGATTTCAAGGTTTAGGTTTTCACGGTAGGACATGGAAAAACAAGTGGGAGTGGCTCAAGTAGGAACAGCTCTTTCAGGAGTTCGGGTAGGGGGCGTCACAGATCTTAAGGAGGAATCTCAGTGACTTCCCAAACTCTTCTACTGTACGGCTACATTTTAGAGGAGATGTTATTTGAATGTTCAATCCTGTCAATTTTATTATTTGGGACTTACGAATGCATAATACTCGATTATGCAAATAGCCCGAAGAAATAAAAGGGTTTACGTCGTGTCACCGGAACCTAAGGCGGGTTAGGACTTACGCTGCACAACATGGTTGTACAGGAGCCTAAAAAGAGAGTGTGAGGATTTACGTCGCGCTAGGCGAGCTATCTCGAAATCCTATGGGTTGTTATTATGCTAGAAAGAGATAATGCTGAAGAAGATCTTCTTGTTGCTCGCTCCAAGCTCATCGTCGTGCTGCTTACAAAGTTGGCTCCAAGCTCTTATCGTCGCGATGGCTCCAGGGTTTAAGTGTTTGAAAATTGTAGTTTATGTTTCACAATTGTAGTGTCAATGTTTGGTTTCGTTTTGTTTCAATTTTGGTTTTGCATGCAGAGTAGTCAAATTACAGGTAAATAAAAAGTACTTGAAAGGTAAAATACAGTAACGTAAAATGCTGTAGATAAACTGTAAAAGCGTACATGGACATCTGCTATTGTTGCGTTATTAATGTTGCGAGCATAATATGATTTGCAGCAGATTTAAATAAACTTGCAAGAAAATTAAACAAGACGAGAAAACCCAACGCGAAAGTCAGAAAAATGAGTTGTAAAAATCACAAGCAAAATAAACCTTTAGCCACATATGAAAGATCAGGACTGGTATAAGATATTGGTAAAAGTGGGAGGCTCAGAGCTGGGTTGTGTGCTTCCCGATCTTGAACAAGAATTACCAGCCCGACAATCTACGGAAGGTAGTCCTTAACCTCAATTCAAGTGACTAGTCGTGGAACAATGCAAAAGCTGTTGTTTAAGTCTTTTTTTATGCAGAGTTCTTTTTAACATGCAAAAGAAATTCTTTTTTTTTATTTTTGTAAATATTTTGTAAAGTCGTATAGTCCACAAGCTAGTCACTCTAATCGTGTTAGAACTACTAGCAACCTAAGAGTGTCGGGGGAAACGATCCCACTAATAATCGGCGAATAATATCATGGATCCTTCCCTCTCTCTTATTGAAGATTCTTGAGGCAAAAGATACTATTCTAAAAAAAATCTCACTTTGCATCCCTCGTTTAAGCACACAAAAGCAATTTCGTCATCGCCCTCGCCACCTAGACCCTAGACTTATCCTAATACGGTGATCCATATGTGGCATTAACAAATTTTCTCAATTGCCAGGAGAATTTGAGTGTAATATCAAGCTCAAATCCCGGTGCACTGGGTTTTACTATAGGTTAAGTCATGACGAGAATTCAACTATTGATTTAATTAAGAAAGCATGAGTCACGTCTCGGTGCATCATGTCTAGTGTCTTAGTCAGTTTGTGAATTAGGGTCAAGTGTCTAGTTTCACTGTGCATTCGAGGATTAGGTGAATAGACTCATACCTAAGGTATGCTCCTAAAACCTTAGGAGGTTACACTGCAGAGATTAGGTAGATGGGCTCTCACCTAAGATGTGCTTCTAAAGACTAGGAAACCTACACTGATGATTAGGTGAATGGGTTCTCACCTAAGGTGTACACCTAAAGTCTAAGAGGTCTACACTGAGGACTAGGTGGATGGACTCTCACCTAGGGTGTACACCTAAAGTCTAAGAGGTCTACACTGAGGACTAGGTGGATGGACTCTCACCTAGGGTGTACACCTAAAGTCTAAGAGGTCTACACTGAGGACTAGGTGGATGGACTCTCACCTAAG
>NW_018164640.1:214603-215015 GCF_001263595.1 Phalaenopsis equestris | reverse complement strand
AGTCAATGCGTGGTGCCATGGAACGCTTTCAGCACTCATCAGAGACTATTAGCAGGTACTTCTCGGTGGGTTTGAGTGCTTTGGCGAGCCTCGCCAAACAAGTCATAAAGCCAATGGATCCAACGTTTTCACGAACTCCTACGGAGATTCGTCACGATCGACGATACATGCCATTCTTTAAGGTACGGATTTAGTCTTGCATTAGTTAAATTTAACATGAGAGCATGATATTGATTAATGAATTACCAACGCTCCATCTTTAGGATTGCATCGGTGCCATAGATGGAATGTTGATGCACGTACGTGTTTCAAATGATGAAAAAGTTGCATTTATCGGGCGAAGTGGAACCCCAACACAAAATGTCATGGCAGTTTGCGACTTTAATATGTGTTTCACATTTATCATGCCTGG
>NW_018164640.1:194304-214568 GCF_001263595.1 Phalaenopsis equestris | reverse complement strand
GAGTGTTTTCTTGTGTAGAATGATCGAGCCCAACGGAAAGAAAAAAAAAACGCGGGGAAAGAAGAAAATGGCGGGAAAAATAAGAGAAAGAAAAAATGTGAGACTGAAGGTTGGGGAAGGTGCAACTGAATATTAAACAGTAGAATATTAATGTATTATTTTAAAATGTGAAACTGATGGTTCAACACCTCACAGGCAAGTATTATTTGGTGGATGCTGGTTATCCGTTGCAGCGAGGGTATCTCAAACTATATCCTGATACCAGATATCATATACCTGGTTTTGAACGAGCAAGTAACGTTACACGAAACAGAAAGGAGGTGTTCAACAAAAGACATTCTTCCTTGCGAGGCGTCATCGAGAGAACATTTGGTGTCTGGAAGAAGAAGTGGGTGATATTACGTGATATGCCTCCTTACCCATTTCCAAAACAGGTTCAGATTGTAATAGCGACGATAACAATACACAATTATATTAGGCGACACCCGTCTCGATATGACGTTGACTTCCTCAATGCTGACGCAAATCAACAGGAAATAGCTGAAGACCCATCTGAAAACCAAATTGGTAGTTCTATGTTACAAGATGAGAGTGAACAATCAACCATTTGTACTAAGGAGGGGGAAGGTGCAATTGAAATGACGGCCATTCGAGAACAAATAACTAATGCGTTGGTTAATATTTGATTGATTTGCAATTTCTTATAATGACAAAACAGTCAAATTAGGAGTGTTTGTTAGGAGATATTAATTTACTTCACTGGTGATGTAATAAATAACTCTATTAAGGATTTAAACTTCTCATAAATGGTTATGAATGATCATTAATTGCATTTACTTGGTAGCTGTTTAGATTATAATGGGTTTTCAAGAAACTTTTGTTGAATTATGCTCTTAAAAAATTAAGTGTTATCCAACAAAATATGTAATTTTAGATGTTAAATATTTTTCAAAAACTTATGTGAAATGTCCAACAAACCATGATCTCATGATAAAAATATTTTTCAAAAAACTATATTTTTAAAAAACTTTCTATAAATAAATAATATTCTGTTTGAAAATATATAAAATATTTTTTAACAAAATTTTCTTTTTTTTCAAATAGGTATTCGAAATTACAAAATTTTTTTAAAAAAATTTCTATAAAGAAATACTATTTTTCTGAATTTTATGTATTTCACACTCAAATTAATACAAATAAACCAAAAATTAAAAACAGTTTTAACAAACAGGGGCAGTTTGGTCATCGGGGGCAGCGCAGCTGCAGCTGAAAAGCTGAGAATCTGCAGCTGCGCCAAACAAACCCTTAATTAAATCATCAATCCCCATCTTTATGACTTAATCATTTAAAAGCAACAAACAAAATAAAAAAAAGCAGACCGATCCACCCCCAAAAACTAGCAACCAAAAAGGGGAAAACAGAAAGTGAATTGGTCCTGAAAGCGCTTCAATTCTTTCAACAACTGTAATTAAATAAACTCTCAAGAAGAGTGCTCAAGTTTGTTCCAAGACAGCGCACAAAATCGTCCCGAATCGACACATAAAGTGACTCCAAAACAACGATCAAAATCAGCCCAAATCAACACCTATAATGACTCCAAAACAGTGCACTAAATCAGTTCAAATTGGCACCTAAAGTGGTTCCAAAACAGTGCATTAAAATCAGACCTTAAATTCGCCTCAAAACATTGTGTAAGCCTCTCTAAATCAACAAGCAAAAACACAAAAAAAAACAGTGTCGAAATTGCTCCAAAATGGTGCCCAAATTATTTCCAAAACAACGTACAAATCCTAAGCATGAAAATGTACATTTCACATTAAGAAATAGAAGTACCCCTTATGTAAAATTAAAGATCAGAGTGGTGTAATTATAAAGCTTAGGTTCCACATATACAGAGGATATAAGCATTGTATGGTATGCACGTAAAAATTGAAGCCAATTTGATAGATATGCAAACACATAGCAATTTAGTAGCGTGCATGTAAAACAAAGCTTATATATTAGGCATACAAGTACATATAATTGACATACAAGTTGATTCCAAAACTTGGGTATTGGATATGTAAATAAAAAAGGGTTATATGGTATGTATATGAATTTCTCATAATTGAAATATTTAAATCTTGTGTGTAGATCCTCCCAAATAAAAATCAATTTTATAAGAATTGGTCAGAATTGGTGATGCCAAAAAAATACAGTGCAAACACTTGTTCGTATTGTAAAAAATAGCAATGATTTTATTTCATCTTTAATGATATATGAGTAGGAAACTGGAGCATAAACCCGGGAATAAGAGAGTTTTACCGACTTTAGAGAAGTTGTAGCTCTGAAAGGAGGAAGATGCAAGCCTCAGAGAACCTCGTAATGCCTTCCTGGCTAATTCTAATTGTCAATCTATCGCAGAGCTTCAGTCACGAGGGCCAGTATCCTGGCGAAATCTAGAGAGGAGCGGGAGAAGGGCGAGCGGGACTGTTCGGTCGAACGAGGAAGGACAGAGAGTCGAACAGGGGCTCCTTCGGTTTGCAGAGGTGAGAGGGGTGCGAGGGCTCCTAGTGCAGAGGGGAGACGAGGGAGTCGGGCGGGCAACAGATGCTTCGATCGGGAGCTGCGATCGAGTCGCAAAGAGGAGCAGGTGAGGCGAGTGAGGGTCTTCGGCGCGAGAAGGAGGAGATCGCGCGAGGGGGAGGAATTCGAGCAGGGAAAGTGAAGCCGATATAGGTCTGTGCCGAGGTGAAGATGCAAACGGGATTGAGAGGGACAGGCTAGTCGAGCAAGGGCGAGCAGCGCAAAGGGGGTTTCGGTATGAGAGTTGCAGGGAGGCGAGCTCGCAAAAGGAGGAGGCGAAGAAGAAGAGGGGCAAATGAGATTGAGCCGAAGGAGGAGCAGCTTTCGGTGACCGCCTGATTCGAATGCCAGGGAGAGGTTGTATAGCCGAAGAGACGTTACGGGAGGCGTTGGCGGGGAATTGAATGAGTTCATCCAGGGACAGTTTTATTAGGTAAGTAATAATCCCTAATTAGATTTAATTAAGATGAAATTATGTGGCTGATTTGAAATTTAAAATTTTGAAATTTGAAATGGCCCTAGCTCATGTTCAGCCGGTTCCGAGGTCAAATTGAACCCGGGTCTAGCCCGAACCCGTGCCATGTTATTTAAAAAAAATGCATCAGTTTTTGTGTCATTTGTGTGCGCGCGTAACCCTAGCAATACGGGTGTCCTTCTTAGCTAAAGTCGACGTCCTGGACGCGTTGGCGCGGTCCATTTTGTCATCCGAGGTCGTTCGAACGAGTTCGCCGACGGGCGGCCGGCGGGCGTGTCGATTTAAGTCAAAGTCGTGTATGGTGCAGTGAGTGCGTGAATTGCAGCATTCACGAGTAATCGAGTCACAAATGATTTACCTAAGGGCATTTGATCCTATAGGAACTCATTTTCGGGTCCTCTACATGTTGGTCCTTAGCCCTTGCAACTAGAAGTTGAGTGCTTGGAACCACTCATGCGAGTTCTTCACAAAAATGAGTCAAGAAGTGGCTTGAAGTTCTACGGGAGGTTGGCTCCATTACTAATCCGCTAGGATGGGCAATAAGAACTCCTAAAGCTAGATCCTAGGTTCTAAAAGTAGGAGAATAAGGCCTCACTAAAAATGAGGTCAACAAGCACAAACACGGATACGGGGACACGAACATAACACAACACGGATATTACGACATTATAAATAGTAAAGAACATGACAGGCCATGAATATGTTTTTATATTTAATCAATTATTAATACAAAATCAATAATTTCTTTGTTACTCTCCAACATCACAAGTTAAATCTAATATCATAAAAGAAACTTTCTAAAGATAGAAATAACCGAATAAGATTAACAGTAAAAAAATATTTTACCACACAAGAAATCATCCATATCCCGTCATGTCCTTGTCATGTACTGCCATGCCCCATTGTGTCCTTGTTGTGCCTACACTACGTAAAAGCCCATATTTATAGGAAAAAAAATTATGGCAGGTAAAAAATGTGTCGAAGAAGTGTCTAGGCCATTTAGAAGTGTCCACGTTTCATAGATAGAGATTTGAGAAGATATCATCCACATCAACCAATTAGATAGACATCATGGTGACTTCAACTTTGAATATTCTTAAAGACATTGACTACTTCCATAAACTATCTCCACTATACGCATGCATCATACCCCGCAGTTTATTAAAGTATGGTGTTTTCCACGGGGATCACAACAACGATAAAAGATTGCCAAAACTTTTGCAATCTTTTTGAATAGCTCATCAAAGCCGAAAAACTCAAGAAGTGGACTTGCAAAACTTGGGACAACAATAAAATGCAGAACAAGAGAGATTAAATCAACTCCCACAGAAGTCATTTAGATAACAAGAACCATGCCATAAAATTTTCAGTGTCCTTTACAAACTATGTAGCTCATTTATATTTTTTTTTTTAATAAAAGCAATTCTGATACATTTGCTTATTCTAGATACATCCTAACATCTCTTAATTCAATATATATAATGCCACTTGAACATATCAAAAATAAAAAGACAGATAATTTACTTTAATTTTCTATGAAATTGTAAATTGCTATAATGGCAGATGTCAACAGTTTGTCAAGCACAGGAACATGCTCTTTGCAATCCATAGATGTAATGGTCCCAATCATCGCAAAAAGCATTATGCCAGCAACTCATGCCAGCCTCATCAATCCTACTTCAGCATTTTTCTGCCAATAGGGTTCTTTCTATCCAACAAAATGTTCATAAATGAGCTCAGGATCTTGCATTTTATCCACATAAATCTTCAGGATCATGATTTGCGATAGAATTTGTATCTTGGAAATTTTAGTTAAAATGATTGAAGAATCACTACTAAGAGGTGCACTTTCCTTTGTTAAATAGCATTGATATGGCTGAGAAGGTAAGTTTCATTTGTCTAAATATTCGTAAAACCATTTGATGAATCTCTATTGTACACGTCAGGTAAAGGACAATATAGTCAAAGAAGAAAACATTCGTATGGGGCATCCGCCATCAGCATCATATGAGTAGGCTGAAATAAATCACATTAAAACCATCAAACGTGAATTTTTGTAGAGTTGATCTCCAATTTACAGAGAAGCTGCATTTACATAGTTATATGGTCATCCATATATATCTAACAGAACAAAACAATCTTTAGAAAAAGAAATTCGAGGCATTCCATAGATTAATATTCTTCCTATAGAGCAAACTTTTTCCCCATGCAATTGTAACTCTACTTTCTAGAGAATTCTATTTTTCTCATACATGTATATTGTTTCATGCCTGCCATCATAAATAAAAAATAGTTACCTGGTCTAAATTATTCACAGCTTTTATTAAAACTGAAGAATAAACCTTGTGAGGCTTGCCATCTACAATTTCTTCCTTTTCTTCAATGTAGGCCACACGTAGTGATGGATACCTACATTTATGATGTAAATTGGAAATTGAAATTTCAATAAACAAAACATTGAAAAGCATACTACCTATTCCTTAATAACTGAGCAGACCTTGACATCAAATCAATAATATCTTGCGCATGAGAATCCCCCGCTGCTTTTTGTAATCCAAACATCTGACAAGAGATGATGTATGTGAATTTCATGTCAATTAATGCATCAAGCTTTGCTGCCAGCGAATTTTGACTGTTTTTCTGATTTTTATCTCTTTCAATGGCAATACATCCTTTGGCAATATCTGATTAACAAATTTAAGGAAAAGAATAAGATGAAAATTGGAAGATTTGCTGAATATGATCATTTTACCTGACAACAATACAAATGCAATTTTAAAATTAATAAATATAATAACAGTGGAAAATTAACAAATCTAAGGCATGCTTCTTTTAGCTGAAGATTACCTTGATTGCTACATATGTCCAGAAATGCTTGTAATTTCAATGCTTTCCTATAATACATCATTCCCCTTACTATTTCAATAAGGAAAGATTCAAAACATATGTTAGAGCAAGATATGCAAAAGAATATTGTCATGCTATAACTTCTCTTGGCACATCAAATCAATAGAAATAGCAGTTCCTTCTCTTTTGCTACCCTTCACCTGTTCGGCTCAATGTTTGTCCACGGAAAGAAGCCCAACATCGAGTGTCGTCATCTGTTATGTTATAGTTGAATCGTTCCAAAAGGTTCTTCCACTCATCTGAAGTAATTAAGATGACTAATCAAAAGCATCAAAATAAAATTAAATTTAGTGACTCGGTATATTGATGCTAATCACAAACTGGTACCTGGATATATCTTCTGCATATAATAGAGGATGGACGCACCACCATCTTGACTTAAACGCAGTTCATCCTCCGAAAATTTAACCTCCTCCAAGAAGTATGGAGTCATTATACTATAGCAAAAAAAAAAATTAAAATAAAAATAAATAAGAAACATTTGGAACATTAATGGAGATAGATTTACTACAATGGATAATATTTAAAATACTATAAGAATATTAATCTCTCTTTTGATGAGACATATTTATAAGATGTGTTTTTTTATATGAAGGTGAAAGTGTCTTTGAAGAGCACATTAGTGTCGGTGCTAGAGATAACCCTGAAATGAAGTGTGTTAATCTCAAGTAACCACGTTTTATTTGATTATTTTGATGATGCCATTAGCATTCATTATTTTAGAAATTTTTTGACATTTTGAGGGTAAAAGAAATATTAGCTAAACAAGTGATACTAAAAAAGGATTATTCATTATTTCATAGCTAAATAATGTGTTTCCTTCTTTATTAACCATGTTTATTTTTCTGTATCATTTGTAAGTTTATTTTATGATATTAAATATCATCCACGGATATATTTAATAAAGAAAAATAAAAATTACATATTTTATATTGATAATTTAAGAGCTATAAAAATAAATTTATGAAAATTTATTCTGGTTTTGGAAATCATATTGTTTTGCCATTTACATTCTAAGTGGTAAGTTTCATATGAATATTCTAAATACTTTTATAATTTTGTTGAATTCAGAAGCAATTTTGAAAATACAGACCCATTTAATTGAAGGTCTAATTGGAGCAGCGACGGCGGCGCGGAGACATTGTTCTGCGTCGTTTAAGGCGGCGGCGGCACAGCATCACAGCTGGGTTTTCGACATTTTAATAAAAATGCGGGCCACAAGTTTGACCCCGCAACACGCATTTCTTTGTGATATTTGTACTCAAGTGCCCTTCGCATCTTCTGCCCTAACCCGCTCCCCTCTCGTGCCCCGCTCGTCCTCGAACCTAATCCCTTGGCCTTATGGCAAATGATGATTTCCTTTTCCAACAAACACAAAGCCCTAATCTATAGGTCAGCAACTTCAATTCTTCACCTACTTGCTGGAGCAACTCTTCTCGAGGACATGTCCTGAATCCAGATTCCAAAACCCTTTTCTCTATCGCAAGCAAACAGTACAGAGATCATTTTCATTTCCAGCTTGCTCAGAACTTGCTTAATGGTTTTCCTGCTTCTTTTAGTTCTTTCCAACATTGTTAATCCATTTTATTAATCTTTGGTAACTATTCTAAGATGCTCGTGATTAGCTCCTAATCTATATTTTCTTTATGATTGTTTTCATGCGAACAAATTGAAATTTTACGTTCATGGAAGCAGCCAGATCCAAATTGCACCATTCATATCCTCAGCTCTCATATAATTAATTTTAGTATGAATAGATTTATATTTGAATTAATTCAACTCAATGCTCAATGCGTGGAATTTTTCTAAATCTGCAAGTATCCCCAATTTTATGATTGTTTTCATGCGAACAAATAGAAATCTTACGTTCATGGAAGCTGTCAGATCCAAATTGTACCATTCATATCCTCAGCTCTCATACAAGTGATTTTAGTATGAATAAATTTATATTTGAATTAATTCAACTCGCTGCTCAATGCGTGGACTTTTTCTAAATCTGCAAGAATCCCTAATTCCTTGTGTATTATTGTCTTAAGTCAACAAATCAAAGTCAACAAATCAATTTTTTTTTTTGGTTTTTTGGATACTATAAAATAAGTTAGTTCTCTCACACAATTTATATTACTCGAGATATTTCATTTAGTAGTTATTTGGCAACAAATAGGATTTATATCAACTTTAATTTAGTATATTTTGTGAATCAAGTTTTACTTGACTCCCGAAATTCGATTGACATGATAGATGTTAAATCCTATTTATAATTTGTTTGGTATATATTTTCAAGATTCGAGATTTGAATGAAAAAGAATGAGAGGCATATGGTGAGTGGTGTCCCTTAACTTCCCCCCTTACTGGGATTTAGTAAATTCAATTTTTTGCCTTAAAACTAATGAAAATGAGATTTAAGAAAATATAATTAATGTTGTTAAACAATATTTTTTGGAATGATTTAGCCCAAATATTACAAAGTGATATTGTTTGAAAACTATATCAACTTGTTTTTTCAAGGAGCTCCTCATTAAAGCCAATTGCCAATAAAATCACATAGGAACAATGCTCTACAATGTTATCTATCACCTATTCTACCCATACAATCAATATTCAACACAGTGGGCAGCATCACTTGGGGGCACTACAAATCCATAGACCTCATCAATTGGACTCCTCTCAACATTGCTCTCAAGCAATCGGATTCCAATGAAACACGAACACGGGGACACGACATAATTGAAAAAATTTGGACACGACACGCCATGGATGTATTTTTATAATTAATTAATTATTAATATAAAATATATATTTTTCCATCATTTTCTATTAAAAACATCAGAACACAAACTATAAAAGGATAAGTGAGGTGTATATCTTATTTTATGTACTGTTCTGAAGTTGATTTTTGTTTCTCAAGTATCAAATATATTGTCATGACAGTTCTGTTACAAATAGCATTACTACACAAAAGCATAATAGTCATTTGTCCTGAAACAGCTGCTGCGCAGGTGTTTTCAAGCTGCAAAAACAAACAGACAGTCAACTTATCCGCAGCAGTTTCTTCCTGGGGTAGCTGTTGCACAGCAATTTATTGCTAAGTTACAATTGCCCCAAAATGACCCTGAGTATAATGTTAATACAATTATTAATTTATAATCATGGTAATTGAATTATTAAACTTCAAAACTTGAATCTTGCCAATTTTGCCCCCTTGCTTATGCCTGATTGGACTCCTAATTTTCATATGATTTGAAGTTTTTTGCGAGAACTAGTGTCATGGATCAAAATTCCATCACATGTACCACTGCCATTGTGATTCTCTTGACATAAGCTTAAGCCTATAATTCCCTTGAAAGCTTTTCAAACAACCACCGTAGTAAGGCCCCATATCACTTAAATAACTGTTCACGTGATTGAAAATATTTCCAAATAAAAACAAAACAGCACACTGTCGCACGACACAAGTTATGAAGCCTTCTAAATGGCAAGCAAGACGCCAAATGCATCGAAAGAAAATTTGTTAGCTGATGCGCCCCTAGCGTGTGTTATTTTTCTGCGTGTTTTATATCAGTTTAAATCCTTGGTACAGTGCTAAAAACTTGACCCGTCAGTAATTTAGTTTTAAAAAATATGGTCAATAACTTAACCCAATTTATATTAAGTAGTTAATATGCAAAAATGAAATGTCATAAAACATAGCAAATAGTTCACACGCAATGGGTTCTACGCAAGTGCTACGCAAGTGCACATATCGCTTTAAGTAATATAGAATTTTTTGATTAAGCCCCAAATATCGATCCCACGAGGAAGCGAGAAAATAGGTCTTTAGTCAAATTTCATTCTACTAATATTAGTCCTTAGTTTGGAATTTCGATTAAAATGGTGTTTTATCTAGCAACTACTCCTAAATGAAATTTCGATTAATTATATTCTTCGCCCAGTAATATATATATATTTCCCTATTTATTTGCACTCAAACCCATGAACTTCACCATCCATAGAATTTGAATGTGGTTCCACTTTGTTGAGAATTACACCGCCCTCTCGGGACTTAATGCAATTACAACAAATTTTAACATTACAATGAGCTCTTATTGTAATGTAAATGAAGTGCAAGTAAAAACCATCACATTTATAATTAAAACTTCTTCTAGCATGCATCCTAAAATCTTACAGGAATCCTACTCGTTGTACAAGAAAATTAAAAGGAAAACAATGACATAATTCTCTCATGCTACTATGTCCTAATAAGAAGAAAGAGTAAGAAAAACACAACACAAAGCACGAAGAAAACATAACGAAAAAATTCATTTCATCAAAGCAAATCCACTAGATAAGTGTTTACAAAATCATAAGATAATGAAGAACACAATACTTAGTTTTTTCCCCTTGAAAGAAAGATGAAAATCTCTTCCACAAAATCTCCCGCTAATCCATGCAAGGCTGGAACATTCCCTTACAGATTCTCTCAAAATCCCCTCACCAATTTCTCCAAAAAGGTAGAAATATATATTTCTACTCATATTCTAAATCACTAAACATTCCCCATGTTTTTCCACTCACACACCACCTTTCTGACATAAAAGCATACCTAAATGAAATAATTGTTCTCACTCCTGATTACAAACAAATGAACCAAGCGGAATGCCCTTTCATTTTGATTGCCTCTTTTCTTTCCCGCTCCCTTTAGTTCGTTTCGATTGAAACCACACAGGAGTTCACAAAATCCACAGTCTTCTTCTTGTTTGAAATTCACAATTTTCTTCCTGTTTGAAATTCACAATCTTCTTCCTTATCAAAGTCTACACAACAAAATGGTAAATCTCTTACATGTATTTCCTCTCTCATTTGTCATCTACTTGTTCCTGCTCTGTTCATTTCCACTGTTCTCCTGTTTGAAATCCGCACGAACAAAAAATCATAAGTTATTTGTTATTATTCACTGTTTTATTCCTCTGTTCACGCAAGAATCCTTTTCAACCGTCTTCCATCGCAACAAATCGCTGAGGCACTTAGTCCCTCTTATTCTTCTCCTCCGTTCACACAATCTCTCACGCATGAAGCCTCAATCCACCTCATTTTATACACGAAAACCGCAGGCCTACTTATTGTTTTCCTCTGAATTCTTTGTTGCTTCTCCTTGTTCGAACCAAAGCCGAATTTCCTCCCTGTCAAACTTACCATGCACAGTGTCGTTCTTCCTTGCATCTTAATCTTCCTCTACGCACACCTAAGCGCCCCTCTCTGTTGTCCCCTCCTCAACCCGTCGAAATCCTCGTTGCTCTTACATTCTTTCCAGTGTCGAAGGCATTTGTTGGTTCTGCTCTGCCCTATCCTATCACAAAATTAAAACTTTCTTCATTATTTCACACGAATTCACTTGTTGGAGCGATCGAAAACCAAAGCCCTCTTCTTCATCAACCAAATTAAAGCCAAAAACCTTCCTCCATGTCGATCCCATGCAAGTCGCGCCCAAATCCTCCCCTCCTCTGACCTAGTTCCCCTGATGATTGAGCCTTCCTGTGTCGCGATCTTCCCAAGCCACTCCTCGAGTCGAAATACCTCACGCTCGAACAGAAGGAGTGCTCTTCCCAAACCGAGGCCACTGAAGCCTCTGCCCTAGCCCGATTTACCTCTTTTGCTTCCCTATTTTGTATAAACCAAGCAGAGCCCCCTTGCCTATTATTCGAGCCCGAATTCCCAATCCTGAATTCCCAGTCGAACCCACTTGCAAACCAACGAACCAACCCAAGCACCAAACATATACTTTAGTGTTTATTTTACTTTCTTATTTAATTTTATTTTAATATTGTGTAATGTAATAAAAACAGAAAGAAAATCTATGTTGTAATGTTGTTTTATTTTGTCGTCGACAATGCCATTGAAGCTCGAAAGGAATAATGTTGGGGAAATTAAGTACCGGGGGAATAAAGCATCTTAGGAATAATGTCTTTTAAAATTGGGATTTTAAAACACCTGCTCATAAGAAAAAGAGAGTGCATGTCTGTGGGAATTAAGTACTATTTGGGGAAAATAAACTACAATTCCAAAAATGTTGGTTTGCAATCTAACCTCTTGTGCAGGTGCATTGTAGACCTGTTGTGACTTTTAAGATTGCAAGTGAAATTTATATTGTTTCATGGTCGTAATATTTCACGATACTGGCCAGCGCGTCTTTTAAGATAGTTCGAAAGGCTGACATTCTCCCGTGCCCCCAAACAGGGGTTGACGCCACGAAGCTGTCGGAATTTCTATTGATTTGGACTTATAATCAACTTAAAAGATTTGATATTTTGAATTTATAAAATAAAATAAAATGTGACTCATTTGAATGTCAAAATAATTTTAAAATCCAAGCTTTTGTAATTTAGGATCTTAGGGTTTAAAATATATGGAATTTAGGCTTTTAATATTGAGGCTCTTAAGTTTTAAAAAGTTTTAATGTTCTGGGTTTTTAAAACATAGACTCCTAGGGCTTAAAAATATTAAAATTTAAATTTTAAAACATGAAGCTCATAAAAAACTGAAAATGTTTGAAAATTAAGCATTTTAGACTTCAGCTCCTAAGGGTATGAAAATCAACTTAAAATTGGGCTTTCGGACTTATGCTCCTAAGGATGAAAAATAATTCAAAAATGGGATCTTTAAATTTTAAAATCTGTCCCCAAATTCGCAACACATTTGCAAGCGAACAGAAGGCGAATCTTTTTAAAGCCCAAAAATGTAATTTTGCATACACTACATTAAAGATAATGCTTCAACTCAAAACATCTATTTTGAAACATGTGCAAGTAAATTACGTCCTTTCAAGTGATTATGTATGTGCAATCAAATTATGTGCAAATAGTTAAACCTCATGTTATACTTTGAAAGTCAAAACACATTATGATAGTATATATGTGTATAATCTCAAAATTAGCTACAAAGCCTGCATATGCCCAACCAATGTATTGAATTCCCAAACATTATGTTCAAGAATGTTGCGCAGGCTAAGCAAGTCGTCTTGTCTATATGATAGAGTTGTAAGTCCCACCCAACTAGTTTGATCCCCTCACAAGGACTGGAGTTAACGGGCCTAATAATTTCGAAATAAACATTCAAATCCTAAAATAAGAATTTAAAAATCCCAATCATCTAGTTTAATCCTCCTCCCTATAAGGACATGAGATGACAGGACTCATACTGTAAAAAGTCTAAACTAATTAAATGACCCTTCAAATATAAACTTTTTGAATACTTAAATCTCAGATGATGACCGTGTTAATCGAAGATTTCAACAGGAGCATGGACTATTATGGGTATGCCCAGACATATCAAAGTAAGGATTCAATTATGGTGATAGTAGATTGCTTCTCCAAAGTAAGGATTATATTATGGATGTTTGATATATCACAGACTTATACTACAGAGAGGTAGTTTGTCTTCATGGTGAGCCTAAAACCATCACTTCAGATTGGAATGTGAAATTTCTGAGCCATTTTTGGAGGATTTTATAGGGTAAGTAGGATAGAAAACTCCAATTCAATTCACCAACACAACCTCAGATAGATGGACAAACAGAGTTACTGAATCAGAGTTTAGGAATTAGATGTATTGTAGAAAAAAGCATCAGACAGTAAGCCTTGATTTTCCTCAAGTTGAGTTTGCCTATAGGACATCCATGAGCCAAACTTTGTATACGAACAAAACCTCTCACACTTTTAGAGTTAGTGACTATTCTTCTAGCTACTGAGCTGTCGGTCAACTTTTTGATTAATTTTATTTGAAAAATATGAATATGAAAATAATTTTTTAGATTTAATTTAAATATAAAAGATATATAGTTTGAGTTTTGAAAGTAGTATGTTTTAATTTTTTAAAAATGAGACCAAATGGATCTCATTCGTCCAATAGTTTGCATAATCGTGTCTGATATCGCGAATACTACTCCCGAAAGATAAGTGTAAACATCGGCGATAGACCCAATCTTGCAAAATAGGAGATTTATGACATCCGTTTGGTCTGCGAACATTTTTATGTATGACCGACAAGTTCCCCTATCTAATACAAAGATTAAATAGGGTTTATTTTACCTGGGTTCCAAATTTCCTATAAAGGCAAGCCCCTATAGTTAATTACATCTCAAATGATTGAAGTCACTTGAGAAAACTCTCGATAATGATTAGTGGTTCTAGTCTTCAAGATTTCAAGGTTTAAGTCTTCACGGTAAAACATGAAAAAAAAAGTGGGAGTGGCTCAAGTAGGAACAGTTATTTCAAGAGTCCAAAGAAAAAAAAAGGTAGGGGATGTCCTAGATCTTGAGGAGAACCCTCAATGACTTTCCAAACTATCCTACTGTGTGGCTGCATTTTTAGAGATGATGTTATTTGAATGTTCAATCCTACCAATTTTATTATTTAGGACTTACATTTGCATGATACCCGATTATGCAAATAGCCCACAGAGAAATGAGGGTTTACGTCGTACCACACAACAACCTCGGGACCTAAGGCGGGTTAGGACTTACGCTGCACAACATGGTTGTACAGGAGCCTAAAAAGGAAGTGTGAGGATTTACGTCGCGCTAGGCGAGCTACCTCGAAATTCTATGGGTTGTTATTATGCTAGGAAGAGATAATGTTGCAGAAGATCCTCTTAATGCTCGGAATGCTCGGTCTGAACTCCTCGCCGTGCTGCCCACAAAGTTGGCTCCAAGCTCTTGTCGTAGCGATTGCTCCAGGGTTTAAGTGTTTGAAATTGGTGATTTGTGCTTCACAGTTTTGATGTCAATGTTTGGTTTTGTTTTGTTTTGTTTCAGTTTTGGTTTTACATGCAGAATAAGCAAATCGTAGGTGAATAAAATGTACTTGAAAGGTAAAATACAGTAAAGTAAAATGTTGTACATAAACTGTAAAAGCGTACCTGGGCATCTGCTACTGTTACGCAATTAATGTTGCGAGTATAGCATAATTTGCAGGAGATTTAAATAAACTTGCAAGAAAATTAAACAAGACGAGAAAACCCAATGCGAAAGTTAGAAAAATGAGTTGTAAAAATCACAAGCAAAAGAAACCCTTAGCCACATATGAAAGATCAGGACTGGGTATAAGACCTTGATGAAAGTGGGGGCTCAGAGCTGGGTTGTGTGCTTCCCGATCTTGAACAGGAGTTACCGACCCGACAATCTACAGAAGGCAATCCATAACCTCAATCAAAGTGACTAGTCGTGAACCTTTATAAATTTTCATAGAAAGATTTTCATATAAAAGTTATTATTTAAGTCTTTTTTATACAGAGTTCTTTTAATCATGCAAAAGAAATTTTTGTTTTATTTTTATAAATATTTTGTAAAGTCGTACAGTCCACAGACTAGTCACTCTAATCGTGCAAGAACTACTGACAACCTAAGAGTGTCGGGGGCAACGATCCCATCAAGAGTCGGCGAATAGTATCCTGAATCCTTTCCTCTCCCTTATTGAAGATCCTTGAGGTAGGAGATACTATTCTAATAATTTTACTTCGTATCCCTCGTTTAAGCACACATAAGCAATGTCGTCATCGCCCTCGCCACCTAGACCTTAGACTTATCCAAGTTCGATGATCCATATGTGGCGTTAAGAAATTTCCCCAATTGCCAGGAGGATTTGAGTGTAATATCCAAACTCAAATTTCGATGCACTGGATTTCATTATAGGTTAAGTCATTGAGGGAATTTCACTGTTGATTTAATTATGGAAGCATGAACTACGTCTCAGTGCATCCTAGTGTCTAGTGTCTTGATCAGTTTGTGAATCAGGGTCAAGTGTCTAGTTTTACTGTGCATTCGAGGATTAGGTGAATAGACTCTTACATAAGGTATGTTCCTAAAACCTTGGAAGGTTACACTGCAGAGATTAGGTAGATGAGCTTTCACCTAAGGTGTGCTCCTAAAGACTAGGAAACCTATACTGAGGATTAGGTGGATGAACTCTCACCTAAGGTGTACTCCAAAAATCTAGGAAGTCGATGCTGAGATTTAGGCAAATGGACTCTCACCTAGGGTGTGCACCTAAAGTCTATGAGGTTTACACTGAGGACTAAGTGGATGAATTCTCACCTAGGGTGTGACCTAGGGTGTGCTTCTAAAGTGTTCTAAAGTGTAGGAAACCTACATTGAGGATTAGGTGGATGGGCTCTCACCTAGGGTGTGCACCTAAAGTTCTAGGAAACCTACACTTTAAGACTAGGTGAATGGGCTCTCACCTATGGTGTGCATCTAAAGTTCTAGGAAACCTACACTTTAGGACTAGGTGAATGGGCTCTCACCTAAGATGTGCTCCTAAAACTCAAGGAAACCTACTCTTTAACTTATGTTTAAGGTGATTTAAGGTTTTCTATATCTTCCAATTAATTAAATCATCAATTCCCATTTTTTATGACTTAACCATTTGAAAAGAAGTAAAACAAAAGAAAGATGAGGCAGACCCACTTCCAAAACTAGTAAAGTCAAGGGGAAAACAACGAGTGGATCAACCTAAAAGCGTTTAAATAACAATCAATTGAAACCCAAAACATTGGGCAAAAAGGGGTCCGTAAATCAAATTCTAAACCGCATGTAAATCAACACTTAAAGGCTACATAAATCTTGCCAAAATAGTACGTAGATTATCTCAAAATTAGTCCACCAAAATGCTTCAAAACATTGAACAATCAGCTCTCTAAATCAGCCCTAAAACAATAATTTTAAAATTCCCAAAAAACACATGTAAGCTCAAAACATTAATCTTATATGTCCCAAAATCAGCTAGGAAATCCAATCCAAGATAATGTGTAAACTCTCCGAAATCAGTTAACAAACTGGCTCTAAAATAGTACGTTAATCAGTACGCAAAGTCCTAAAAATCGCAATGTTTAAACCCACCAAATAACATGTAAAACAGCCTTCAAGGGAGGCATTTGGAAGTAAAAGAACATAGACCCGCAAAGAAGCATTCAAGCCCTAGAATAACAGACATCTCAAGCCTCGCAGTATTTTCTTTCGAGTGCTCAAAGCATGAAATCAACAGATGAGTATTTAAGATCAACAATTAAATGGTTATTGAGACTTCACAATATTTGCATTTAAATAATTGAAACATAAACCAACAACAAAATATTTAAAATTAGCAAGTAAATGATCATTGGAAGCTCGCAATGTTTGCATTTAGGTACTTGAAATATAAAATCAGAAACTAAGCACTTAAAATTAACCATAACATATAATTGAAATATTGTTTATATTTCTTCAAAAATTAGTAGGAATGTATTCATGTGGAGAGGATTCCATTTCAAATTTACGTAAACAATTTCATAACCATAAGATGCAACAGCTGGAAGAATATACCTGCAACTGCAACTGAGAAGAATTAGAAGAGGTACCAATCTATGTGACGAAGAGGGACGACTGAGCGCTGTAGCGAACACTAAACAGGTGAAATATGGGACTTTCGAAGGTCTTGCACGCGGTGATCCCGTGGCCAGCTAATTCTAATAGCGAGTGTGTCGCTGGGTTTGAATCGAGAGGTGAAGTCGAACAGGAAAGGCGACGAGAATTTCGGGCGCAGCTAGGAGAGCCGACGAGAGGAGAGAAAGGCTTCGGTGCAGAGGGGAGGCGAGCGAGGAGGCGAAGCAGGCGTGAAAGGAGGGAGTCGAAGCAGGCGACAGAGAAAGGAGTCGAAAGCCTCGGTGCAGAGAAGATCGAAGCAGGTGAGCAGGGCTGTTCGGCCGAGCGAGGAAGCGAGCAGGCCAGTGGGAAGGGTTTCTTCGTCGCAGGGAGGAGGCAAGCAGAGAGCAGGAGGCGAGGGTTTTCGACGTGGGGCGAGCAAGACTTGTAGATCGGGGCTTCTTCAGCATGAGGAAGAGGGAGGCGATCGGGATTTTGGCGCAGGAAGGGGAGGAGGTGAGCGACGCTTGTTCTGTGTCGCGGAAGAGTTCGCATGATCAAACGGGAATCTCGCTCGGGAGCATGAGGCAAGCGGGATCGAGCGACGAGGAGTGGGTTTTCCTCGGTGCAGGGAGGAGACGCGAGGAATGGCGGCGTCTTCGGAGTAGGAGCAGGGCGCTTCGGTGCGGGAGATCAGGAGTCGAGCGGGGGACTCTGGTTCCGAAGGAAGGAATCGGGCGAGAGGAGGAAGAGGCGCAATGCCCAGAGGGGGAGAAGGCGAGTGGGAGTATCTCTAGCGCAGAGGGAGAGCGGGATCGAATTAACGAAAGGAGCGGGCTCGAGAGCCGTTACCTGAAGGATTGGCGGGGAATTAATTTGTTTCGCAGCCCCTCAATTGGAAAATCCTAACACTCCGTTAAGATAGGGATTAAATGTTAAATTTGAAGTTCAAAAACTTAAAATTCAAAAATGTTTAACCCTTGGTCAGCCAGAGTCCAGCCCAAATCGAACCCGAGTTGAACCTGGGTTGAGTCCGGGCCCGCGCCCCGCTATCGTGCATCGATTTTCGTGTTAGCCGCTCGCGCGCGAAACCATAGCAACATGGGTGTCCTTCCTAGCTAAAGTCGACGTCCTGGTAGCGTCGGCGCAGTCCATTTCGTCATCTGGGGTCGTTTGGACGAGTTCTCCGGTGGAAGAGTCAATTTAAGCCAAAATTGTGTGTGGTGTAGTGAGTGCGTAAATTGCGGCGTTCGCGAGTAATCGAGTCACAAAGGGCTCACCTAAGGCTGTTTGATCCTATAGGAACTCATTTTCGGGCTCTCTACATGTTGGTCCTTAGCCCTTGCAACTAAAAGTTGAGTGCTTGGAACCACTCATGCGAGTTCTTCACAAAAATGAGTCAAGAAGTGGCTTGAAGTTCTACGGGAGGTGGGCTTCATTGCTAGTCCGCTAGGATGGTCAATAAGAACTCCTAAAGCTAGATCCTAGGTTCTAAGAGTAGAAGACTAAGACCTCACTAAAAATGAGGTCAACATGAGCTTAGCAATAATTCAGAGACCAAAGACAAAGAAATCCAGACTTCACATGAACAAAAGAGAAAAGAAATTTTGAAGCATAACATAAAGTATCATAAACTGGCAAATAAGTCCACAAAGATTTATGATCAATGAAAGATTTGTAGTGAATTAGATTGAAAAAGAGGTTTCCGACAATTTCATTTGGAAAACTCAATCCTAGAGCTGACAGGCCATTCATCATTGTTAAAAAGATCAATGATGATTCCTACAAAATCGATATGCCGGGATTTACAAGATTTTTAATAACTTCAATGCCATTGTGATGCCATATTATGAAGACTCAGATGCTCTCTGCAATGAAGACGAAGCGCATCTCACCTGAGGAGAATGAAGCAAGCGTGCACCTATGCCCCTCGCAGACGCAGAAGAGGTACTTCCATCCTAGGCTAAATCAAGAGAGTCTGGCAAAGTTCAGAATTTTTCTACCGGCAAAGGGGAAGCCATCTGGTTGTCAAATCAATCATATTTACAATCTTATTAGGTTATTTTTGTGGTACTAATATAAATACTTTGTTTTAAGACTTGCTAAGTACTTTCGTTTGGATTTTATAATATTGGAGATCGTTTTCTCTGAATTTATCTCTTTTGGAGGGTTGTATCACTTTCCCTTTACAATTGGTGTGTGTAGCTTATACGGGTATAGATGGTGTCTTCATTTCCCTTAACAAGTGTGTGTATCAATTCTAGTGTTGAGAGGATCCATCATGTGCAATCTTGATACCTCTGATGCATCAACATAATCCACTCATTTTGATATTTGTGATGCATATGAAGCTGGACTTTGTGATGTCATGTCTGTCGACCATCAATTCCATCATGTTTCACCATTCAATTGCAGTAATCCTTTTCTTATTATCGTGACATTTTGATCATCACATTGAAGAAATTATTTCATGAAGCAAATAATGTTCGAGAGATTTTAATTACAATCAAATTATGCTGAATCAGCTTCATGCAATGTTGTATTCAATGACTACCATTAGCTTTGATTGCAAGTGCGTCTTATTTATACTGCATTGTGACACATTTGCAAAGATCAATACGTTCAGCACAAATTGACTAGGCCCCATTTAGCCCAAGACAGTAAGAGTCAATTCAACCGAACCTTGCAATACCCATTTTAGAATGAATAATTGCACCACACTTGAAAATACCAATCAAACAATATAATCACATTCGGAAATCTGGATAATTCAATATCAAAATTTTTGAAGTTACACGTGCAAGTTCAGTGTCACCTGAGCAAAGCAATAACCATTGCTAATGACTAAGCTGATAATGTGAATTCATATTAAGATGGATATCGGTTTGCAGGTTGTATAATGACAAGATTGATAACGAAAATTCAAATTATATATATATATATATA
>NW_018164640.1:189205-194294 GCF_001263595.1 Phalaenopsis equestris | reverse complement strand
ATATATATATATATATATATATATATATATGACCATTAGTATACATAGTATATAATATAAAATTATCATTCGCCAAATTTCTTCAGAAAGACACCTAGCTATGCACCAGACAATAATTTTTACTATAAATCATAGCAATAATAAATGCACAAAAGAATGAAAGGACCCTGTTTTAAGCAATGCATTAATAAACTTTGGCATAAATTTTCATTTTATTTAAGATGAGAATGGCAAGATTTGTTATACGGTTGCAAAAGATATATGCTCTAACACTCTAATATAGAGATAATAATCAATATGGTAACTGTTAATTTTTATGAAAAAATTAAAGGCAGGGTCACCTGAGAGACAACATGTTGCGAACTTTAGGAGCAGGAGGCATATCCATGAAAAGAGAAGTTGCAAAGAAAGAGATGCGTCTTCGGACCTCTAAGTTGGCGGGAATATCTAAAGCAGCTTCTTTGACAGTAAGCATCAGAAATAAACGTTTGATCTGCTATTCATCTAATGAGCATTCTAGGATTGTACACCTTTCTAGAAAAGATGAAAAAAAAATTTGAAGATAACTTAGGCACCTGGTCTTTTAAAGGTCCTTTATCTGGCAGTGGGAAACGTAGAACAGAGTTTCTAGTTCCTTCATCTGACTGGGAGAAAGGAACAATAAACCCCCTAGAATCTGATTTAAACATGTGTGATACATGTTGCATGAGGGAAACATCCCCACCCCTCTCTTGCCCGTAGGATGAATCAATAATATCCAGTATCCTAAATCACTTCTTTTAACACTTCAGAAAGAGGAAAAAAAATTATTTCGGAACCAAAAAGAAACCGCACCTACCTGCCACCTTCAACCATCATATCATTGATGATAAATTCAAGGAAACCTTGGAATGAAATGATCAGTGCATCTAGACGAGTTTGGTTATTTTCAAACTTCATTCATATATATCAAAAGATATAATCAGAAGTTTGCTGTGAAAAAGCGGGAAAATAGACACAGTGTAAAAAGATGTAAATTGAACTGTTATCTTACTACAGTTACCAGTATCTCTACCATTTTGATAACTTTCTCAATCAAAACAGGCAACTCAGCCAGCTTGAAATCAATTGGGGTGCTGGAATTTCTAATGCTTGTTTCAATGTCATCAAAAAGTGCACGTAAGACCCTGGAAAAGATAAGAAAGTTTAAAATAATGTTCAAAAATATACATTGCAGATTATTGCAAGAAAGAAACTAATTATTGCTGCTACTTTTCTGCATAAAATTTAAAAAATGACTACCTTTTGTCTAGGTCTCCAACGACAAGAAAATTGAAGACATTCTTTAAGGTATCATAGCACTCCTTGATGGCATAGAACATGTACTTGTCTTTTTTAATTTTTCTAGAAAGCTTCTCGTGCTTCCCAACATAATCTCTCGCCATGTTCACAGCAGAAGAAAACTGGCAAGCAAACAGAAGCTGTGAACGAGATAATGAAATGCTAATCCAAGGATATTAAAGGAATAAAATTACCTTCATGGCTAAAAGAAATAAGGGCCATCGTGCTGAGGTCCCACCAAACTTGGATGAAAGTGGCATGATCATCATGTCCATCTCTCTACAAAAAATAATAACACTAAAGAGACTCTATGATGGTAGATGATATAGCTGATAACAAATATATAGAATTTTACCTGTTACTAATCAAGTCCTCAGATCTGAAATTAGCAATAATCTGATTCCAAACATGAGCAAACTTCGGAAGCTCGTCTCTCTCAGCTTCTGTACTCTAAACATCATGGGCTATTAAATTCAGTATGAATTAGATAACACTTACAAAGTTTATTGAGCTATTTGATATGAAAGGGGAAGCTTTAAATACCTTGCAAACTTTGTTCTTCAGGATATCTTTGAAGATGCTCCCCTTTTTCTTTTGTGATGGATGAGCGACAAAGGAACCATTGAACATGGATGGGAATGAATAAAAACGGCTCCTGACCATTCCAGCCGTTCGAATCTGGCATAATGTATGAAATTCTAACCTGACTATTGCTCCATGCACACTGTTGGCAAGCAGTTTAACAAGGTAACAGAGATCTTAAACCTAACCTCACCAAGATGACGGACAATACCACAGACTCCTCCAAATATTGCACAGAAAATAGAATACCAAATCTGTGTGTCCATAACATAGACCTGCATCAAAAACAGATGATAGAACGAAAGTTAGTATGTTCAAATAAATAAGCAAGCAAATTCTCAATATTCAGAAGTTCATTCAACTTTTAAGCTATCTCACAAGAAGTATTGGGGCCCAAACAGCAAGAATTGCACCAGCATTGTTTTGAACTGAAATGGACAGAAATTAATAATTAGGAAGTTACCCATGACATAATAAAACATATTATGCATAAAACAAGAAATACCTTCTGGGAAAAACTCATGCCAATCATAAGTATTTATACTAACTTTCATAATATGCTTTGTTGGTTCAATAAGAGGTTTTATCTACACAGATCGAAAAAATTATGTTAGTATGTTAGGATATCAAGAAAAAGTGGAATTGTAAGGGACAAATAATTGAAAACTTAACGAGGACAGAGGATAAACAACAAACAACAAACATAAGGTTACTTGGATAAGCTATTCAAAATGATTCGTAACCGCCAAAACTCGAGAAAAATAAAATAAAAATAACGGTTCATAAATTTGAACCAAAATATTTAAGAATGGTTTAATCACCTGAAAATGGTAGCTAAACAATAATTTGCATGACAATAAAATCACCCAGAATATGGTGTACCTGAAAGTAATGAGTGTTGGTGGAAGTCAGTGGACTCAAACTAATAAAAATACTCCAAGTTAACAAATAATATAATTACTTTAGAAGGGATACTTGGGCTTCTTGCATCCCTCGGCCGACATATAAATGAGACTGTAAAATACAAATAAAAAATATATTAGCACATCATCATTATTAGTATTATTCTAAATAATTGAGTTCATCATTATGAAAAATATAAATAAAAATTATCAACGTTAATACCCAATTAAATTCATTTTGGAAATATTTCAACTACTGTATATAGAGAACTTATTCAACTTTAAAGATTAAACCAATGACTGGAATAATAATGACCTTGAAAAGAGTAAAAGGAGCGTGTAATTTTGTAAATTTCATGGATCACATTATTAGAAAAGGCATGATTAAATGGAATCATATATAGCAGCACTAGTTGTAATAGTTCAACAGTGCTATGGCTCCATTTCTCCCTGGGAAAATTCTATTTTAGCCATATTTATCAGTCAGCTAGTACGCTACTTGTACACAAAATATTATACATGAAACTATTAAGTTTATGTCAGACTTCATTTTCTAGGCAAAACATTATCAAATAATAGTTGTCATAGAGTGTACCAATATGTACACTGAAGAAATGAAGCAAATAAAGGTTCTAATACACACTAAAGCAGACAATGTTATCACACAAGCCCAATAGCCCAACAAGATTACACTTAGCAGGGTTACAATATATATTTCTTAGTATGTGATGGGACTTCACTAGAGGGCAGGCATAGACCAGGTTAAATTGTATCTACTGTGTTATGGAAGTAGGTTAAAATCATAGAAAAATTCTCTCTGCAAATATAATGTTAAGGCTACACAGATCAACCCCTTCCAAAATGTGCATTGGTGAAAGCTCCATGAACTAGTTACACCCTTTTTGATGATACATTGCTAATTTTCCCTGTACACGTATCTTGTAGTAGCCATGTATTTCTATTGTTATTGATATGCCATTTATTTAGGCATGACTTGTACCCATAATTTTCGTCCTTCATGATGCATAGCACTATTCCTAGTAACCATGTTTCTTATAATGTTATTGACATTACATTTATTTAGGCTTTGCTTTACCCATATTATTTCAAGCCTTCTTGATGCAGAACACTTCCATAAACTAGTTACACCCTTTTTAACGATACATTGCAAATTTTCCTTGTCCAAATTTCCTGTTGTAGCCATGTTTTCTATTATTATTGACATGTCAGTTATGTACGCTGTGCTTGTACCCATATTTTCACGCCTTCTCGACGCAGAGCACTGTTCCCGTGTGGAAGGTGGGATTCGAACAACAGAGCTGGAATTCCACCCAAGGGATCTTATAATGATCTTTTCCCACTTATGACCAATGTATGCCCTTGTGGACCCCAAATATAGGTTTTATTAGTTAAAATTAGGGTTTAATCTGTCTTAGTATAAGCATTCTAATTTAACCTATTTGAAAACATATTTTGTGCTTTGATTTATTTTATTAGTAGAGTATTTTCTTTATTTTGTTCTATTCGGAGAGCTATCACATTTTCTTCTTAAAAAGATGAAATTATAACTTGAAAAGAACAGGTGGTGGAACCTTCCAACATTCGTACCTCATTGCCCTGGCCGCAGGCCCTCCCATCTTTATTGCTTTTTCATAGAAAGCCATAGCCGCTCCTTTTTCCCCTTGCAAACAATTTCCTTTCTCATAATTTTCCCATTTTCTTCATCATGCAATACCCCAACTCCTTTATTGATCCCTACACACTGTCTAGGAACCCTAAATTAGTATCAGTCTTTAAACCAAATAATTTTTTCTGCTCGAACTAAAATTCTTAACCCTGAATCTATAAAACCAAACCTTTCTTTTACACCAAAAAACATCTTTACAATCTCCACCTATACCTAACTATAGATCAATATTAGATCCAAAACTTTCAACTTGGTCAAACCCTAAATGGGAATAAACTATCATGTGGTCAAGGAGAAACCCCAAAAGATATATTCAAAGCTTACCATGAAGGATATTGTTGACCTCAATTTTCGTGAGGTCTAGTATTTCTCGTAGGAGTTAGGATCTAGCCTTAGGGGTCTTCCTGCGACTATCTTAGAACCTTAGAAGTGGTGCCCGTCTTGTTTTAGTTCGACCTATTTCCGTCCTCTTTTGGAGTTTCGCGTGTGCGGTATCGACTTCTAACACTTAGAAGGATGAAACCGACATGAGGAAGCCCAAAATGGATTCCTATAGGACCTTTCCGAGCCTTAGGGTGGCCTTCTGCACAATTCGCAC
>NW_018164640.1:188448-188839 GCF_001263595.1 Phalaenopsis equestris | reverse complement strand
TTTTTTTCTTTCCTCTTTAATCCCTAGTCGTCTCCCCTGCGCTCGAGCTCTGTCTCCCGCAGCTCTCCCGTTCGCGCGTCTGGCCCTTTCCCTTTCTCGGTCTCGAGCCGTGCGAGCTCTTCCTCCTCCACGCGAGGGAAGCGTTGACCTCGTCCGTCCTTCCCTGTTCTTCTTCTGCCCGCGGTCTTCCTTCCCGAGGCCGCGCCAGTCCCTTGAGCTCGCGGATTTTCTTTTCTCGGTAGTTTGACTCTGGGAAGCTTGTTCCCTGGTACACTTGAACGGCAAAATCTTCTCTTCTTCCCGATGCTTCCCTCGCTGCTACTAGGCTGGCCGCTCGGTCCGAGATGTTTCGGTGGCTTCGCCTTCTGTGAGCAGGGAGCGTGTCCTTTTC
>NW_018164640.1:176492-184404 GCF_001263595.1 Phalaenopsis equestris | reverse complement strand
TAGGATGTTTAGAGGACTACAACCATAGGGCCGTTTGATTTGATATTATAACTTGACACCATAGGAAACTTAAACTCGTCACGTCGAGGATCTTGGAGCTAGCGCGGTGGGCAGCACAGCCATCTTCAACAACAGAACACGTCTTCCTCAGCAAAACCTTTCCTTTTCCTAGAAATTAAACAACAATCCATAGGTTTTTGAGGTTGTTTGCCTAGCGCAACATAAACCCTCCACCCTTTTTTCTTTAGGCATTCGTATAGCTCTGCCGTACGATTTAAGCCCTAAACTCGTTCTAGGTTCCGAGGTTGTCGTCCGATACGACGTAAACCCTCATATCTTCTAGGCAATTTGAGTGACCCTGTCACGCAAATATAAGACCTAATTAAATAAAATTGGCAGGATAAAACACTTTAATATTTTCTTCCTAAAATTGGAGCCAAACCATAGGATAGACTGGGAAGTCACTGAGGTTCTCCTCAGGATCTGTGGCCTCCCCTAGTTTCTCTTCATTTGGATTCCTCAACAATGTTCCAGATTTGAGTTTTTCCCCCTTCACACCTCTTTGTCCGATTTCGTTGTAAAGTCCTATCCTTTTGACCTCTTTGAAGACATTATCCCCTAATTTATATCGAGAGTTTTCTTAGGTGACTTCGGTCATTTAAGATGTAATTAACTATAGGGGTTTGCCCTTATAGGAAGCTTTTCCGAACCCAGCTTAAAATAAACCCTATTTAATTATTTGTATTAAATAGGGGAACTTGTCGGCAAATAAAACGGTTTCGTAGACCAAACGGACGTCATATCTTTCTTAGTTTATTTGATCGAGCCTCATCCTCAAGTCTTGTGTTTATCCCTCGGGATAGATACAGGATTTGAGGTAGAGTGCTCTTTCATTTAAACTGTGAAAAATATGAGGTCAGTTTGATTTCATATTTTTCTAAAATTATATATATATACGTAAATTCAAAAGTCCTTCCGAAGCGGGTGACGGGATTTCGATTTCGGCTACCGACAGCTTCTTACGGGCGACCCTCAAACATTAACTTTTCCCCTTTTAAGTGCCGACAGATATGCAACGAAAAATCCTTCAATTACAGAGTTGGCTCATTGATTTTGAATGAAAACAGCATGACGAGGTTACACAAATTTAAAATACCAACCAAATAAATGTGGAAGCTGATGACCCTTTCACCAAGAAGTTACAAGAACCGAAAAAAGACCTATTAATAGATGAACACTGCGAGTATAAATAATTTATATTGAAGTGTTAGTTGGTGGAGTTAAAGGAAAATATTATAGCTTGATACCTTCGAAGATTTAGGGCACCCATTGACAATGTGATGTAGTTACAACCCTAATAGACTTTACATGATATCCAAATTATAGTCATAAATGTGCATAAGCATCATAATAATATCAGGTTCACTCCATCTTTCAAATTGAGTTTGATCAAGAGGTCAAGCAGTAAGATAACACCAACCTGAGTATCAAGACCCACCCCTCATGAGGGGTAGTCAGAACAAAAGAAAAAAAATTGATTGGGTCAGCACCCCCAAAATATCCCCAACTAGAAAATGTTTCAAATGTCATGAAAATGAACACATTGCATCTATTAGCACAAACAAAGGATTAATTTCATTCACTGAACAGCGTACAATGGGAGAAGCGTAGAATGAAGACATAGAAGATGAGAACAATGGAAAGGAGCATCAGCTATCTATAGGTGATGGCGAGATACTTATGGTTCGTTAGGTCCTTCATTTCGAGCTCAAATTGGATCAACAATGGCTTAGGCATTATATCTTTCGTACCCATTATACTTTGAAGAGAAAAGTGCGCAGTCTCAATACAGATGAAGGTAGTTGTAAATTGGTATTATTTATCGAAAATAAATTAAACCTCACTATAAATAACTATCTTCAACCCTATTCTTTAACTTGGTTGAAGAACGAGAATAGAATTAATGTTAACAAGAAATGTCTGGAAAAGTTTTTCATTGGAGAAAAGATACAAGATCAATTGCGGCGTAACGTTATGCCTATAGATACATTTCACAATCTATTAGACCGATCGTGATAGTATGACAATGTACACTTCACAATGGCCACAAAAACACCTCGTTAATCAAGAACAAGGAAAGTAATTTATACTTTTGCACTTGAAAGAGTCAGCAGTGATTAATACTTAGACAAAGATAAAAGTTATAGTGCCTCATGCTACATTTATAAGGGCTACAACAAAGATACATGTAGGACTAGCTTAGGCGATATTGGAGGACAATAAGACGTAACCGTTTGTGCGAAAACTATGCTCACGGGAAAAGTGAGTAAAATGCTAGTTTGAGAGCTAACCCTTTTATGCAAGTACATTGAAAGTCATTGTGTCTTTTAAGATCGCGGGTTAAGTTTATAATTTTTGCTCTCTGGTTACAGTGTCTTACGACACTGACCAGCTCGTCTCTTAAGATAGATGGGAAGGTTTGTCTCCTCCGGTGCCCCCAAATGGGTGGTTGACGCCGGGAGGCTGCCAGAATTTTCGGTAATTTGGACTTGTAATCACTTAAAAGTATTTCAAATTTTGGATTTTAAAATTAAAAATAAAACATCACTCATTTAAATGATAGGGAAAAACTCAAACTTCTAAAATTTAGTCTCTTATGGTTTTAAAATATCGAGGATTCGAGTTTTTAAACATTTAAACTCTTAAGGTTATAAAAATTTTAAAGTTTCAAGATTTTAAAATATAAATTTTCAAGGCTTAAAAAACATTTACAATTAGATTTTAAAATTCAAAGCTCATGAATTTAAAAGTATTTCAAAATTTAGCTCTTTAGACTCATCCTCTTAAAGTTTAAAAATCAATTAAAATTTGAGTTTTTTTCAAACTTAGGCTCTTATGGGCGGAAAATAATTCAAAATATGTAGTTTTCCTAAAATTTAAAACTAATCGCCCCTACGATCGGATTCGCAACACATCTATAAGCGAACAGAAGGCGGAATTTTATAAAGCTCGCAATGGAAAGTTATATGCGAGTTACTTATGTTAGTTCACGTTTTAAAATGAATTGCGTTAAGACATCAAATAGTCTAGTAAAAATAGCTCAAGCATGTAAATTAAATGTCATAAGTTTTATCCTAATTTGAAAACTAAATATCAAGTGAATAAGGATGGATCTAATCTCACTACTCTAGACATATTTGTTTCATCTGGAGAGAAAGCTACCAAGGACAGGTTTTGAATATTGTTAAAGATCAACCACCTACCATTTCTGCTGAGAATGTGCAAACTGATTCTCTACTCAACATCGCACTTCCTGATGAAGAACACCATACTACATGTACAGATCCAAAAGTGTTTATATCACTCACTATTATTGAACAAGGCTCACTTACATGTCAAGACACATGAGTTTCCTTTGATTCAATCAAAAACCAGCTGGTACAACAAGCAGTTATTTCTAATGTTCAACATCATACACATATCTGACACGCTTTAGACTAATCCACTGATCAGACGAGTCAATCTTCGGATGAGGAATGATAAGTCTATTCCAGAAGGATGAAGAAGACTGGAGGCCGACTCAAGCTTGGGAACTTATTGGATGATACTTTGGTCACCACTGGCAATGACACTCATCTTACTAATTTATTAGCTGGCTCCTTTCCTAGAATTAGAGACAGAGGCAAAGCAAAATTGGGTCGCTCTCTAGCTACCTGATACTATGTTTTTTGGCATTTCTGTTTTTTCTTTAGGCCTCTCGTAATTTTCTTTATTTTCTCTTTTTTTTGAAACCATTTGTATGTGGTGGTTAACGTGGGGGAATGATGTTATGCTTGGGCCCTTCCACACAATTTATATTTATCCTTATTTATTATATTAGACTTTGGTCTCTCTCAAATATATATATATATATATATATATATATCTAAAAAAAATATAAATTAAATGTCCGTATGTGCTCCAATCAATGTATTAAATGCTTAAATACAGGGTGGGGGTTCGACAATATTGCGCAAGCTAATCGAGTTACTTTGTCTATAAGATAAAGTCATAAGCCCTCTACCCCACTAGTTCGATCTTTCTCCTCACAAGGACTGGAGTTGATAAATGTCCAAATCCTAAACTAGAAATTTACAAGTCCAAATCACCAGGCTAGTCTGATCTTCCTTGTAAGTATGAGAGTCGATATGACTGATTCCCTAAAAGTCTAAACTTGATAAAATTAAATGCCCTCATTTTAAATATAAAAGTTTTAAATGCTTAAATTCCCTTATGATGGTCGTGTTGATTGAAAACTTCAATCAAGGGAGTCTATTTTCAAAATTAAGTTTCAAAATCTATTTGAATTAATCCAAATGATATATCGCAGAACATGATCCTCTATAAGTGGGACAAAGTTGACACGATTCAAAAATAAACTTACCAATATGGCCATGTTGATTGAAGATTTCAACTGAAATGGTTAATCTTTCATATTGATATTTTTTAAAAGTAATCATTCAAAATGTTCAAGCTAAAATTCAATAACTTATGAGACTTCAAACAAAATTTCATCCACCCTCAGCAACAATTTATCGAGAGTGACAAACTTTTGATTGACTATAGCTCACAGAGAGCTAGAGTCATATTAACTGTATTTCTATATTCACAATCAAAGTAATTGCAAGCCAATAAGAACGTGGCCCGAGTCCTCTATTAGAATGGTCTTGCCACCAAATTGCACCACAAAATAGCGGTTACGACCAGAGCTATCGGACCAGATGATTGCTACCAAATACCATTATTATATTGCAGTCACCTTCGCAGCCCATATGTTTCTCAATGGTTTTCTGCCCTTTGAGTTGTGAATCATAAGAGTACAATTAATTAGCATAAGTTCTCCTGTTAGCTAAGATCAACTAAAATTTGTCCCCTTGGACAAACATCCGCCCTAGATCTACAAGGTTCTCTTTGACGACGCAACTCATGATTGCTAACAAGAATCATTCTATGAGGTTGGGTTGATTACCTTCTCTAACAAAGTAATCAGAGGTCACGATGACTCGAAATGACAGAACCATGGGACCTTGATTGGGTTTCGTCTTCATTTCTCCACCATCCGCTTCAAGCTTCAAGTGGTAAATTCTACAGTTTAAATCTTAAGTCTGTTGCTATTATATGATAAATATTTAATTATTAATGACTAGCCTTAATCGAAAGTGTTCTCCAATTATCGGGAGAGGTAATTAACCATATGGGTTTGCGCTTATGCGTAAACTCCAACCCCATCTCACAAAATAAGGGTGAAATCTCTAGGCAGTGTCTTATCTACAATCAAATATGTCTTCTGAAAATTCGACCATCCAAAGTTGTCTTTTCAAATTAAAAAAAATGCAGAGGGGTGGGACTTGGTTTAGAATTTTCGGTGCCCACGGCATAAAGAACACACTCTAAAATATAATCATTTGATATCCAAAAACAATCGATATGGATGCTCTAAATAAGACTATCTGAAGAGAATATGTTTCTAGAGAAAGATCAATTAGTTAAACTTCCATAAAAAAGCATGGCTCGACCATATGTTTAGCTGTAGCAAAACAAACAATTGTTTTGCATAAAAATCGAGAGAAATCATACGCCAAACAGCACCAAGCCAACTGGATGAAGCCATGCCTATAACGACACATCTACAGAAGCAACAGCAGAAAAAGCAGTGCATGTACTATCTTTCCAATTTGAAGTTCTGCACAAACTCTCCAGCATTAATGACAACATACGATCTCTTAATTCTTCCAATCTTCCTGTCATGTTCCTTTAATTCTTCCTTGGTTTATTCACAATGCTTCAAAATATTACGATGACTGAGTTCCTCTTTGCTGGTATATATGCTCATAAACCATCAATGCTCTCCAAACAACTTTTCCTCGACTAATAGTACTACTACATTGTTGTGAGATATACACCAATTGATGTGGTATATATATAAATCAAACAGGAGAACGATCGGCGAAACGAGAAATAAAACGAGAAAATTCACACCAGAAAACAATAACATAACGGAACACACAGATTTACGTGTTTCAGCAAATTGCCTACGTCCACGGAGTTGCAGAGGATTTTACTACTTGAGAAATTTACACTAATCGATCATTTCGACTTACAAGAGCGAACTCTTTCACTCCGTTGCTCTTTCTTCTTCTCTCTCTTTTCTTCTCTCTACACCAAGATACACCGAAGAAACTCTACACCGAGATATACCGAAGAAGATAAACTTACAAGAGAAATAAACACAATTTCTCTTCTATCACAAGCCACCAAGAAGAAGGCAAGAGAGAACAATCTTCTTCTTCTTCTTTCTTCTTCCTTCGCCGCAAATAACTACACCTTGCACTTCTCTTCTTCTATGCCCAAAGAACTCTTCCTTTACCCCGAGGAAGCCCGAAGAAGAACACAAAAAACGTAACTTCACAACTCAAGGAGAGTTATCCGAAGTCATTATCACAAACAGGAAATTATCGAGCTCCAGCGCTAACAATCTCCCAAGTGGAGACCGATACATAACAGCGACTTTATATATGCTCAAAAATACAAGAATGTGATACTACTGCTAGAAGATTTAAATCCCCGTCAACGGCGGCAAAAACTTGACAATAATTATAGATTTGATAAAGATGTGTATAAAATATTCAATGATTGCAAAATCACACTTATCAACGCAACTATACGTATCACTCAATTAATACAGGACTCTAATGGAGTCCTGAATATCGATGCCACATGAAGTAATATTAGAGGCTACGAACTTAAGATTTAAAAAATCAAAACTTAATCACAACAACATAATTCAAATTGCATATTTGTCACAAATAGGCAATTAAAATAAAATTGTAATTTTAATAAACTCTCGATCAACTAATTCTACTAATAAAGTTTCTAATGTGAAGTTCAATATATAAGAAAGCATCCTTTTTCTTGTCAAAAAATTTAAGTGAATGGATAAATTGAATCGATTCAAATTGTATTGTGTCAAATAGAAGCATACTTATTCTTTACCCTTTGACTAGACATAAAGAACATTGACTAATCTTATGTATTTTTACTGAATCTGCGGCTAGACTGAGAGGATACTGGCTCTCACTTCAGAACTCTCACGTTCCCCTCGCCTGAAGGCTAACATCTACACTTCAGCACCCAAACGATAGGACCGAATTGAGGATTTTAGTCTCACTCTAAATTTCCAATTCTACGCCCCATAATTTTTATTTCCCTATTTATATTTGCACCTAACTTTTCGACTTTGACCTCCCTAAAAATCTTGGATGTAATCCTCACTTTAATTGTAAAACGCAACATATTTTAACAAATCAATTGGCCAGATTAAAAGTAAATTAAGATTAAAGTTAAAAGATCATCACAACTTCTTTAACATTCTCATGGCACAACCAATTCAAATCACCATTTCACAAAATCTCAAGACAAGGAGAAAGACAGAAAATTACTCAGAACTCATGGAGAATATACGACAAAACTTGGATTTCATATATAAAAACAAAGTCATATAAACTACAATAAGTAAATACAACTTATCTCGAATTACTCCCCAAGTAACTCCTCGAAGTTCCTCTGAATATCTTCCTTTCTTTACAGCACAGAATTCTCCTTCAATCTCTCACTTCCCTTCCACTCTTACAATCTCTCGACGAATTCCTCACAATACATAATCCTAAATTACATTCCCCTGGACACCCGTAGGCCTCCTCAATTTTTGGCCAAAATCTTCTTTTAAAGTTGTAGAAGAGTTTTTCCAAGAGTTGCCTAAGCGTCCCTTAAAAAATCGTCCACATTCAATACATTTATTGAGAGAACCGTCGTTCTCGCCTTCGGCAGCCTCAATGACGCCGTCGGCGGCCTTCCAGAATATTTAATTCTTGAC
>NW_018164640.1:174948-176019 GCF_001263595.1 Phalaenopsis equestris | reverse complement strand
AGATTTTCAGAAAAATTTCAAGTAATTAACTCTGTAGGTACAAGACTATCTAGTCATCAAGTTTAAGAGTTCTAGTTTTCTATTCATTTCAAGAATGACTACATGTTGCAATATCAGGTCACTTAAAATATTCAAATGATAGGAACTTCATGAGAACACTACTAGTAAAGATACTATTTCAGAAATATAAGTTCAGGAATGTATTTAGATTTCCCTTTAGGAAGGCTCAAGTGAAGCCAATTTTTGATTAGGCATCTCCTCAAGCTTCTTCTCACTTATATATTTTTTTTTCTTTTTCATTTGGATTGATTTCAATCTTATATATTTTTCTTTTCTTTTCAGGAATTGTTGTCAATCATTTCTTTTTCTTTTTCAAGTGAAGATTACTACATCTGGATAGCTTTTAATAATTTTGATTTCCCTAAATATTGTATTATTAAATTAAATAGCCTAAGTCTCTGGAAAAATTTGTTGTCGGCAGCGTCGATAGCGTCGTCGAGGAGATTTTCAAAATTGGTTCAGTTTCTAGATTTTTGCGATTTCGATCAATTTCAAGCCTCGTCGACATTCGTTCAATCATTCTAGACATAAACTTAAGTGATTAAATGATGTACTAACACAAATAAACATTCACAACACAAAACATCACAATTATATATAAAATCCAAGGGTTACAATACATGTTACACAACACACAAAAGTTTGGTATTTTCTCAACCTTAATACATCAATTCAGATCAATTCACCGTCGCAACCAAAGCCACAACACTCTAAATGCTGAAAACAAGCATTTTATGCTCAATTTCAACTATACTGAGATACAACAACAACAACAAAGCCTTAATCCCACTACGTGGGGTCGGCTACATGAATCCTTTTTTCTCCATTGCGTCCTATTTAGTGTCATATTTTCATCTAGTTCTAGTAAATTAAGATCATTTTTAATACAATAAGCCCAAGTCTTCCTAGGTCTACCTCTGTCTTTCTTAACACAAGTCGAATTTAAAACATCTACTCTCCTAATCGGATAATCTAATGGTCGACATTTAATATGACCAAACCATCTAAGAC
>NW_018164640.1:173104-174662 GCF_001263595.1 Phalaenopsis equestris | reverse complement strand
TTCTGTCACTAGAGCTATTACTACTAAAATTACATTCCATGTATTCAGTTTTAGTTCTACTTAAACGAAGGCCTTTAGACTCCAATGTAGACCTCCATAATTCAAGTTTTTCCTGGGTTTTTTCTCTCGTTTTATCCACGAGAAGAATATCATCAGCAAAAAGCATACACCAAGGTACATCCTCTTGTAGATGTTCAATAAGACCATCCATAACAAAAGCAAAATTCGAAAGTGAAGCAAACACATAAGTTCAAATTAAATCACACACATAGACATATAGATAGTAAAGTAAATCTACTATTCCTCTAATTCAGTGCTTGTTTCTCTGATATCGCCCATCGATTGAACATGAACGAAAAGGTTATAGAAGGGTCGTTATGGGAATTCTTCAGTAGAGTCATCTTCTATCAATCATATCTTTCTCATCAATCGTATCAAACTTCATTCGATATATCCAAAGTGATAAAAATACTCTTTCATCTTCCAGTCTAGATGATCAAAAAAATCAGAAATATTGTTGATTGCATTTATAATATTTTATACTTTTTTTCCAGTTTCTTGATTCTGCACAGGATCACTAGTGTCTTGTCCGGAATTAGAGGATGAATAGGTAGTGAATTCTGAGACAATTGATCTAGAATAATAGTCATATCATTCTCATCTTCATTGGCTGAAAACTTCTCGGTTGGGTCCAAAGTTTTCCAAGGTAGAAGTACCTTTTCCCAACTCTCATAAGATACTTGGAGTTGACTGCAGAGTAAAAAGATTGTTGAAGGATGTCCAAGCCCATAAGTTGATCCATCAACGATCAGGCCCAAAACAGACTTCACGATTATCAATCCAATATCAATCGGCAGTCTCATTTGAATACAGTAATTCAAAATAGCACTTTCTTTAGTAACTCTACCAACCTTCATCGTCGGTAATAGTTTTGCAGAAATGAAGAAGTGTCGGTGTTTAGAAACGGGGTTTAGAAGAGTAGCAGAGAAACTAATATACTCGTTTTCTCTCATTTCCCAGTCTTCAGTCTCGTCCGTCAAATATTGGTAGATCTCATTCATCAGATTTCTTGTCAGGACGAAGTTGGAATAATAGCAGACAGGAACATTATCGATCATATATAACTCATTAATCCATGCAGGAGTAAAAGTTATCCATCTCCCTCGCACAAAGACGACTCCCTGGTTAATTTCATGCAAATTAGTACAAAACTTCTTCACCACAGGAACGACTATGGCGGCAGTAGTGTAGCACAATACTTCCCATCGTCGTCGCACAATCATCTCTTCAATTACGGTCGAACGATTGTTCAATCCTCGATTTACGAATCCTCTTTCTCTAATTAATCTCCTCTTTATCAGCACTTTGTTGAAGATTCGTTGTGCCTCGAAACTAACGAATTTTCTCTGGTTGAACACTCAAAATCTAGGATTTTCAGTGGAATTGGAAGCAATAGGGATAAATTTGGTAGAGTTTCAATTCGTTTTTGGGTAATATGAATTTAAGATCCGAGTTTGAAAGTTTATTGGGAGCAAATCCCACTTAAAACTGCCAAAAA
>NW_018164640.1:165236-173082 GCF_001263595.1 Phalaenopsis equestris | reverse complement strand
CCGTCCCCGCCGCCGGGGGCGTCGATGGCATCGTCGGCAAGCCTTGACAATTAATTGTCTGGACTCTCGGGAAAAACTCGCCGTCGACGGAGTCGATCCAGCCGTCGGCGCCCAAAGCAAAAATTTCACAATTTCGCTCTAGTCCGAATGTGTTTCAATTTTCTCTATAGATCCAATTTTTATAATGATTAAAGGATAAATGCGAGTAGTATAGTTCAATACTACCACAAACTAACGATAATTTCAAACAAAAATATTATAATCGCAATAAAAATAAAGATAACTATAGGTTGTCTCCCATAAAGCGTTTGGTTTAACGTCGTCAGCCCGACTTATTCAGATATTATTTAGGTTGACTGGCCATTAAAGCATCTTTAAAATTTAATCTTTAACCCTCACAATACGGCTTTAATATGTGGCTTTAATATAATATGTGTTCATTTACTTTAAATCTATTCTCAGTCTTTTGATCTTCAATTTCAACAGCTCTGTAAGTATAAACTCGAGTCACAATAAAAGATATTAACTAACGAGACTTCAATTTCTCAGGGAATAACTTCAACATTGTATCGTAAAGCAAACTTCTTGTCCTGGTTCAAAAATCTTCTGGTTAATCTTTCGATCATGTCATAACTTAAGTTTTTCCTTATAAATTCTGTCGTTATCATAAGATTCATTTCTTAATTCTTTCAATTCATTCAGATATTAACCAACGAGATTTCAATTTCTCAGGGAATAACTTCAACATTGTATTGTAAAGCAAAATTTCTTGTCCTGGTTCAAAAATCTTCTGGTTAATCTTTCGATCATGTCATAACTTAAGTTTTTCCTTATAAATTTTGTCGTTATCATAAGATTCATTTCTTAATTCTTTCAATTCATTCATTTGTAACAATCTCTTCTCACCAATATCTTTCAAACTATAATTGAATTCTTTAATCGCTCAATATGTTTTATGCTCCAATTCTACTAGTAAGTGACAAGTCTTTCCAAAAATCAGTCTGTAAGGAGTCATTCCAATAAGAGTTTTATAAGCAGTCATGTAAGCCCATAATGCAGTATCTAGTCTAGTAGACTAATCTACTCTATTAGGGTTTACAGTCTTTCCAGCTTTTGTTTAATCTCTCTATTAGAAACTTCAGCTAACTAGTTTGAGGGTGATAGGAAGTAGAGATTTTATAAATAACATTAATTTTTTATGTCAATTTCTGAATGTATTTATTCCTGAAATGAGATCCTCCGTCGGTGATAATCACTCTCGGCATTTCGTATCTAGTGAAAATGTTTTTCATTATTTTCATTAAAAGTTTTTCATTAAAAATTTTGAAACAATTTTAGCGTCACAACGAGGTAAAGTTTGTGCTTTAATCCACTTTGAAACGTAGTCTATCGCAACTAATATGTATAAGTTCTCAGATGAAGGAATATATGGTCCCATGAAATCGAATCACCAAACATAAAAGATCTCAACTTCTAACATGAAATTCAGAGGCATTTCATTTCTTCTAGATATATTGTCTACTCGTTGGCATCGATCACAAGTTTTTATGTATCTGTAAACATCTCTAAAGAGAGTAGACCAATAAAATCCAGCTTGTAAAATTTTATAAGTAGTTTTATCAGTTCCAAAATGTCCTCTAAATTCAGAATCATGACATTTCAGAATAATTAATTCAGTTTCTTCATAAGGTACACATTTTCTCATAATAAGATTCTTACATTGTTTATATAAATAAGACTCATCCTAAAAATATGTTTTCGCATTATGAATGAATTTTCTTTGTTATTGCAATGTCAGCATAGGTGACAAAATATCACTTACAATATAATTAACAATATCAGCATATCATGGTATTTTCCACTCATTAATGTTATAGAGTTGTTAATCAGGAAAACTGTTTGTAATTTCATTGTCGGCGTCAGATAATTCATAATATTCTAATCTCGATAAATAATCAGCAATTTGATTATCCGTTTCATTTTTATCAATAATCACAAGATCAAACACTTGCATCAAAAGTATCTATCTAATTAACCCTGGTTTGACATTCTTCTTTTGCATCAGATATTTAATAGCAGAGTGATCAGTGTGCACAACACATTTAGTCTCAATTAAATAAGATCTAAATTTGTCAAAAACATACACAATAGTCAGTAACTCTTTTTCAATAATAGTATCGTTAATTTGAGCATCATTAAGAGTTTTACTAGCGTAGTATATAACTAATCTTATCATACAAAATCTTATCATACATTTGTCCAAGAACAGCTCCAACAGCATAATCACTAGCATCGCACATCAGTTCGAATGGTTTCTCCCAATTAGGTGAAACTATTATATGACTGTGATTAATTTTATTTTTAATAACTCAAAGGCGTTTAAACAGTTTTCAGTAAACTCAAATTTCTTATCCTTTCCTAAAAGTTGGCATAAAGGTTTGTTAATTTTTGAAAAATCTTTAATAAGACGCCTGTAAAAACCAATATGTACAAGAAAACTTCTAACTCCTCTTACATTAGTAGGTGTTAATTTAAATATAACTTGAATTTTTGCAGGGTGTACTTCCATAACATTTTCCGAAATTTTATGTTCTAACAATATTCCTCCTGCAATCATAAATTGTCATCTCTCTCAATTTAGAACTAAATTAATTTTTTCGCATAACTCTAAAACTTTTTCAAGATAATTTAAGCATGAGTCAAATGATACTCCAAATACAGAGAAATCATCCATAAACATTTTTATTTCATTATCAATTAACTTACTAAATATAGACATCATACATCTCTGGAATGTTACAGGTGCATTACATAATCCGAAAGGCATTCTTCGAAAAGCAAAAATTCCAAAAGGACTAGTAAATGTTATTTTTTCTTGATCCTCATGAGCAATAGTAATTTGATGGTAGTCGGTATATCCATCTAAAAAAAAATATTTGTGTCCAGCAAGTCTATCCAATATTTGGTCTAGGAATGGTAAAGGGAAGTGATCTTTCCTAGTGGCAGTGTTTAATTTTCTATAATCAATGCAAATACGTCACCCAATAACTTATCTGATAAGTATTAATTCATTATTCTCTTGTGCTTCAGCAGTCACCCCTCCTTTCTTAGGAATACAATGAATTGGACTTACCCACACTGTTCGAAATTGGATATATAATTCCAGCATTCAACCATTTCAAAATTTTCTTTTTGACTACTTTTATCATTGGGTTCAATCTCCTTTGTGAATCAACTCTTGGTTTATATTGTTCATCCAATATAATTCTATGAATACCGATCGAAGGACTGATTACTTTAATATCAGCTAAGGTCCAATCAAAAGCTTTCTTATATCTTTTTAATGTATCTAAAAGTCTTTGCTCTTGCAAATCATTTAACTCTGAAGACATAACAACAGGTAATTTAGATGAGTTTCCCAGAAACACATACTTGAATGGTTAGGCAATGTTTTCAACTCAAGTCATGTGGTTTTATAATTGACGGAACTAGATTCTTATCAGCATTTCCTATAATATCCAGCATCTCAAATCTTTCCTGAACATAATCTAATTCTTCATTTTATATTTCGTCCAAAATAACTTCATTTTTGTCTTCAAATTTTTTTTTCTTTAAAATATTCTTTGAAATGCTCGTTTAATAGATGCTCACTAATTTCCATGTGAAAACGGTATTTCATAGATTTCGTAATGTTAAAAGTCACTTCTTGATCATTAACTCTCATAATTAATTCTCCATTTTGAACATCTATCATAGCTCTTCCAGTAGTTAAAAAATTTATTTATTTATCTTCCTCCATATCTAAAACAATAAAATCCACAAGATAGATAAATCCACAGGAAAGATAAATTTATCAACTTTTACTAACACATCTTTTATAACTCCCTTAAGATAAGTGAACGATCCGCTAACTGAAGATTTACAGAAGTAGGTGAGACTTCTAATCCTAATCTTTTGAAAATTGATTGAGACATAAGATTAATGTTGATTCCCAAATCACATAAAGTTCTTCCATAAAATATTTTACCAATAGCACACGGTATAGTGAAACTACCTGGATCTTTTAATTTTTCAGTCTTTTAATTTTGGATCTTTTAATTTTTCAGGAAGCTTTTTTTAAATAATTGCACTACACTCTTCGCTGAGTGCAACAATCTCATTATCAACAGTTTGTTATCCGTGAACTTCTTTTTCTTGTTCAAAATATCTTTCATAAACTTCACATAATTGGGCAATTGCTCTAAAGCTTCTACGAAAGGAATATTTACCATTTATTTCTTAAAAATTTCTATAAACATGGAAAATTATTTATCATTTTTATGTTGCTTCAATATTTGAGTTCAATCTTTGAGGAACTTTGAGGAAACGGTGGTAGAGGTTTCTCTACAGTAATTTTCATTGGTGTAAGTGGATATTCTAAATCTGTGTATTAATGATCTTTTTTCTTTTTCTATATCCACTTTTTCTTTTTCAGTTTCTGTTTCTTTCTGCACTCTTGTCTCCAATTTTTTTCCACTTTGTAATTGTATCGTTTTTAATTGTTCTTTTCCTTGATCTTTAGGATTTGATTTCATATTACTAGGAAAAATTTCCGATGTTGGGTTACTAAGCGCAGTAGCCGGTAGCGATATGCCGCGGTAGCGATATGCCCCAATTGGTTTTCAATATTCATGATAGCAGTTCCTTGATTTTGTAGCTGGTTTCCTTGAATTTGTAAATGATTTCCTTGATTTTGCAATTGTTGTCTCATGTTCAGTATCAGCTCTTCCATAGACAACTTTTTTTCATTAAATTGAGTGTTACTGTTAAATCCTGGATGATGAGAAGGTATATAATTAACATTTCTTTGGTTGGATGAATTTCCCAATTGGTTTACTGGGTTGTTTGTCTATTGTTGATTTGTAGAAGAATTATTATTCCAATTAAAGTTAGGATGACTTTTCCAACCTGGGTTATAATAATTCGAATAAGGATTATTATGTCTATTGTTAATAACATTTAGAGTCTAATAAGAAGTTTGAACATCCACAAATTGTCCAGATGAATTCTCTTCCATCATAGTAGGTATTGGAGAATAATTCATTTCATAATGATCTAATTTCTTTGATATTGCAGCAATCTGCGAAGCTAACATAGATATTGCATCAGAATCGTGGATACTAGCTACTCTTTTAGGATTTATTCTTTCAGATGACCATTGAAAATTGTTGGTAATCATCTCTTCCATCTCTTCTATTAACTCTATTAACGAATAAGTCTCATCAAAAGATTTTGACATTAAAGAACCATCAGCCGCAGCATCTATAATCGATCTAAGAGAACTCATTAATCTATTATAAAAAGTTTGAATTATCAACCAATCTGGTATGGTAACGAATGAATCTGGTAACGAATGATGTGGGCACTTCCTAAGAAGATTTTTAAATCTCTCCCAAGCTTCATATATCGACTCTCCATCAATCTGACAAAATGTCATTTCTACATTTCTAAGTTTAGCAGTTTTTTATGGAGGAAAATATTTGGATAGAAATTTCTGTGAAAGTTCTCCCTAAGTTTTAATATATTCAGATGCTAACGAATTTAACCATATCTTAGTCTTATCCGTAAGTGAAAAAAAAAAGTCTAAGTCTAACAGCATCGTTCGAAACTCTGTCATTAATGGCATCAATTTTTTATGTCACGAGTGTAGGGTGTCCACCCGCATGATTCAAGATAGTTTACGGTCTGTCCGTGACGTCCGATAATTCAGACACCTACCCGAGACCTTTTCGAAGCGTGTTGAGAGGCACATAGTCGGGGTCATTTTGCTAGGCTATGACTTTCTCTTAGTTGAAGGTCGGTCGACATTTAGCCGGTCGGACGACTCCGACCGGGGCGAAAAATATTATGTGGCGCGTCAGGCGCGATTTTGGCTTGAATTGACTCAATCATCAGTAAGGTTGTCCAGATGACCCCGGACGAAGAAACAGACTGCGCGATCACGTCCGGAACGTCGATTTTACATAGATAGGACATTCAGTTGGCTAAGATTTTGAGGGCGAGCCTTAAATACGTGAATTATTGTTTTTAGCCATATCGCTGGAAAAGCGGTCCGAGCGGCCTCAAATGACCCTGAATGACAAAACAGAATAGTGTTAGTGTGTCTGAATTGTCGATTTCACCTAAGTAGGAAGTTCGATACGTCACGATTTCGCAGACAAAATAACAATATGAAAATTATCATTTTTATTGGTTCGATGGTCCAAAAAAGTGATTCGTACGACCACCAACGGCAAAAAAGCCTGCGCGGATGCGTCCGGAATATTGACTTTAGCCAAAAAGAACACCCACTTCGCTGTGAGGACGTGTACAAGTGGAGAATATCCCAACGATAATTATATAATAATTATTGTTATAATATAACATAATATATTATATATATTATATATTATTATTATATGCATATATATATAAGCAGAAAAAAAATCTCTCCCCCTCTCCCGTGAAAATCGCACGCGAACAACCCTAGCCGCCAGCGCTCCCCATCGCGAACCTCGTGCTCGCCGCCGAAGCTCGTCGGGCAGGTCTTCCTCCTCTTCGGCGACGCTGCTGCCACCGACGACATGCGCTCCAGCTTCGGTCACCGGCAGAGCTCTCCTCGAGCCGCCGCACAGCCCCGGATCTCCTCCCTCGATCTCCTGCAGCCGGCAGCCATCCTCGCAGGTGAGCACTCCTCCTGGCCGAAAGCTCATCCAGCCGTCGGATCTCCGTCCCGCCGGCCGAATATGCTTCAGGCAGTGTCCCTCTCCTGCCTGCATCGCAAAAAAAAAAAAACAAGCCCTATCACCGGCCTCCCTCTCGGCCAGCCACCTCGCTGCTTTATATTCTCGCAGGCGGCCTCCCGCCGGCCTCCTCTGACTTGAAACCTGTTGCCAGCACCTTCTTCGTCGCTATTGAGTTCTCACAGACCGCTGACTCTTCCTCCTTCGCGTGAGAATTGGGGCAGGCCGCTTATTTGCTTTTTCAGCCGACGACCTCGCCGCACCTTAGTACCTCCAGTGCTCCGCTGTTGCCCTCCCCGCCGGCAAGCAACTCCGACGTGTTCCCTGTCTCGATTCGATGTCATCATAGCTAAGCTTCTCTTCCCTCTCGCCAGTCGACGTGCTTGCATGTGCTAGGCTCGATCGCCTCCTCCCCTTTGCCACCGGCAACCTCGCCGACATCATTCCTAACAACCCGAGGAGCGCGACGACCTCTCTGCCTTCCCCTCGCCGTCGAGGTGGCGACGACGTCGCGACATTTAGAAGTCCAACCGACCCTTCTCAAAGATACGTTTTTGGTCGAATATTTTTATACGCAAAAAATTATTTATTTTAAATACCTCGCATACCTCACAATTTCCCATCTTTTTGTTGTTTCCTGTGCATGTTTTACGAGGCACATTGGAGCATGGATCAGGCACCGGCGAGCTCGAAGCAAGCAAAGAAACGTGTCTGCAACCGTCACGGTGGTGAGACTTTCTACCTCCTAGCCAGCCTTAGGAATAGTGGAGACTAGGCGTGTGGGTTTGATCGCCCATACGGGGTGCGTGCGCCGGAGTGGGTCGGCGCGACGACGTGCCTGCGTGATGGATCGTTGGTTTTCCTAGAGCCAGCCTTTAGGTTAGGACTTCCTGTGCGTGGCCAAATACCCCCCATAGAGCTGAGTGTCTCCCCTCTTGTTGTGAGCCTTAGCACAAATCCCAATGGGTCGGAGTCCCTCACTTCCCTTGCTTTGGATTCCTCAGCTTTACTTGGAGAAGTTGGGAGGTCGAACTTGGCAAAGCGAGATAAGCTTTGTAGCTTGCTCGCTTTGCAAAGTCTGGAGG
>NW_018164640.1:162122-164613 GCF_001263595.1 Phalaenopsis equestris | reverse complement strand
GTCGCCACGACACGCCCATCACTTTTGGTCATTGCTGCTACGGTACACCTTTCTTCGGGCCCGTCGCCACGACACGCCCATCACTTTTGGTCCCTGCTGCAACGATACACCTTTCTTCGGGCCACTGCCTCCACGACACGCCCATCCCTTTTGGTCACTGTCGCTACAGTACAACTCTATCACGGCACGCCCATCCCTTTTGGTCACTGCCGCTAGGGTACACCTCTCTTCGAGCCACTACCTCCACGACACGCCCATCCCTTTTGGTCACTGCCGCTACGGTACACCTCTCTTCGGGCTACTGCCTCCACGGCATGCCCATCCCTTTCGTCACTGCCGCTACGGCACACCCATTTGTTCGGGCCGCTGCCTCCACGGCATGCCCACCTTTTTCTGAGTCACTGCCTCACGGTACACTCATCGCCTCTGTCACATGACTTATTGCATTTGCATTTGCATGTTTGCATTGATAGCGAGCCAGAGGAGAGTGACCCTGTGTTGGTCGCGATGCCTTAACGAACATTGTTTGCTAGGTTGATCCCAGTGAGCAATGCGAGTTAAGTCATCGGGATTAACACGAGTATGACTGTGGTAAAGATCTAATAGATCTAACTCGTGTCACAACTCTTCGTGACACCCTTTAGATCCTTTGGATCTTTAGGATGGGGCCGTATGACGACCCTGTCAAAGTCATACTAACTCAGACCTACCCCGCACTTAGACACTAGGTTGACGCACTTTTCGTTAGATGGTGTGTTAGGCTAGGATTTAGGGTGCTAGGTAGTCTTTTTGATGTCTGACTATTGTTCTCTGCTGGACTGGTTGCCTCAGTCAGGTATCTTTCTTCTGCATTGTGCTTGTCATGTGACTGCATGCTGCATATGTGTGGTAGTATGTTAGGGTGTTCTTCTACAGGGAGCCATGCTTACTTATTTGCACACACACAGGTATCGCTATAGGGGGAGCAAATAATCATTTCTGACCCTTTTGTTTGCAGGTGCTATTAGCTCCGCCACTTTTAAGGCATGGCTCATGATACGTTATTTGCATGTGAGTTTTTCCCGCTGACATTTGTTTTCATGCAGGATTGAGTTTTTTATTTTCCTATGTACTTTTAGAGTCTAAGAGAGTCATGTATCAGAAATAAGATACGGGCACAGGTTCCGAGGCGTTTGGCTCGGAAACCACGTGGAGGGGACCAAGAGCAGATGCTCGTGCCCCGTATCTTAATTCTGCATTTTATATTGATGTATAGAATTATGACCGGGCATGTATATGCGGAGTCCGGCCTCCTTTTTCTTTTCTGGGATCGTTAATTATTTTGATTTGACTTGTTTTTTTTGCTTTTTGCATCATATTGCATGTTTGCACTTGCATGTGTTTTCCTTGTTTCTTTCTGTGAGCTGGAATTTCACGATATAATCTAGACTCATTAAGGACCCTAAAATTATAATTTTCTACAAAATCCTAAATAAAATATTCAAAATAATTAAAATTTAGGATTAAAATATTCAGGATGTAAAAATTTCACATTTACTTTCCTGCTTATATTAATAGGGCCTTCACAATATTTAAGGATCGCTCTAGAGTTACATTCATATTTGCATGTCCCGAGGAGGAGTCCCCGTGCTTCTCCAACCTGACTGGCCCAGCATACCTCTTTATAGGTGGTTGTCTAGTGCGCCTAGGATGTTAGAAGGCTCCCCAACCCAGACGGGGCGTAAGTCCTTTTGTTTAGAGTGTTTCCAGCTTTGTAGCTGAACCTCCATTTTTTTTTCCTTCTTGAGGCATCCTTGCCACTTCGGCAAGTGTAAGTCCCACCTCTTGAGCTTTTTGGTGTGGGGTTTGCCCGTAAGAAGCTGTAGGGCATCGGAATTGATTAGGGCTACCGAGGTTCCCGTGGACGATGCAATTTACGGATTGCTGACCGGGGATCTCAGGACGTGTTGGGTTGACTACCTTCAGACTTAGGGTCCCAGTGGGTCCCAGTAGCTGTGGATGACGGGTCTGTGATACCCCGACCCAGTTACCTCTACCTTTTAAGATCACTCTACATTCTTTTTTGTTGAGCCATGTCGATCCTTGACTTCGTTGATATCATTTTGACAGATCGATGTCGATGAGCTGTCGCCCATTTGGGATACGATGATTTGTCCTCTGCCCTTCTGGCCCGGACGTGTTTTGATGTGTTCGGATATCCCCGTTAAGATGATTTAGGTTATTTCGTGGGTCCCGTGTGTCGATGAGCCGCTACCCATTCGGGATATGAGAGACTCACTCTCTGCCTGATGGCTTAGCGCGAGCTTTGAAGCATCGGGAATACTCTCACAAGGCATAACCTTCCTTTGAGTGTTCCCACACCGAATAACCTTCCTTCACGATCCTATTGCCCCAGGTTCACGATAATCCAAGCAAAACTCCTTTTATCGAGAGTATTTGGGTACCCCCTAAGATGTAATTAACCAAGTGGGATACGTCCCCTTGGGAGTGC
>NW_018164640.1:157591-162086 GCF_001263595.1 Phalaenopsis equestris | reverse complement strand
TGGTTATGGGTAGTCGTATTCTTTCGCGGATATCGGTCATCGGTCTAAGGTGCTTTCGCCCGATCTTGTTTGGGCGAACACTCTTAACCTATCCTTGCGAAGTTTACCGCACGTAGGCACTCCACGTTTTGTATCTTCTCTTGTTTGTCGTTTTGTCGTATGTCCCTTCTTATTCGGCTCCTCTCCTCTTCGAATCATTGATCTGGTTTGAAAGGGAGATTTATTCGAATGGGGGAAGTATACGACGATCGACAAGCTGGCGACTCCTTCTAAAATAAAAGAGAAAAAAACAAACGAAAACAATGACGCAAAGAAGAATGTAGTTGTAATAGGTGTAAATTAGGATCTTCATTTGGTGTACCTCCGAATTGATTGTTTGTACCATTTGGATAATAGCAGGTTTGAGCTCAAATGAATTAGTTACTACATCAGGATTTTGGATAGATAAGTAAATTTCATCTGCTGTAGGATTTGCATAATCTCGTAGAGGTCTCGGTTGATGTTCATTTTCTATTCCTTGATTGTTCACATTGTTCCATTATGTTAGGATTTCTACGTTCTTTTCTTAGTTTTCTAATTCTCCTAACAGTGCGTTCTAATTCTGAATCATAGGGTAAAAGATTTTCATGTCCAAATTTACGCATACAATTGACATCAGTACATAGAAAAACAGTTAACTAAATATGAAAATAAGTTCCAATTCAAATAAAAGTTTTCTAATAGTCTTAATTTGTCCGTTACTATAATTATGATTTTTTTTAAATCTAATTTTTACTCTCCGGCAACGGCCCAAAAAACTTAACAGCGACTTTATATATGCTCAAAAATACAAGAATAAGATATTGTTGTTAGAAGATTTAAATCATCGGCAACGGCGCCAAAAACTTAACAACAGTTATAGATTTGATAAAGATGTGTATAAAATATTTAATAATTGCAAAGTCACACTTATCAACGCAAGTATACGTATCACTCAAGTAATACAGGACTGTAATGGAATCCTGGATATCGCTCCCACAGGGAGTAATATTAGAGGTTATGAACTTAAGATTTAGAAAATCAATACTTAATCACAACATAGTTCAAATTGCATATTTGTCACTAATAGACAATTAAAATAAAATTGTAATTTTAATAAACTCTCAATCAACTAATTCTACTAATAAAATTTCTAATGTGAAGTTCAATTTATAAGAAAGCATCATTCTCTTTGTCAAGAAATTTAAGTGAATGGATAAATTGCATCGATTCAAATTGTATTGTGTCAAATAGGAGCATACATATTCATTACCCTTTGGACCAGGCATAAAAAACATTAATTAATTCTATGCTTGATTACTGAATCTGCGGCTAGGTTGGGAAGATATCAGCTCTCACTTCGGAGCTCCCACGTTCCCCTCGCCTCACGGCTAACATCTACACTTCAGCACCCAAATGATAGGACTAAATTGAGGATTTTAGTATGTCACTCTAAAATCTCCAATTCTACGCCCGATAATTTTATTTCTCTATTTATTTGCACTCAACTTTTAAGGACTTTGACCGCCCTAAATCTTGGATGTAATCCTCACTTTAGTTGTAAAACTCAACATATTTTAACAAATCAATTGGCCAGATTAAAAGTAAATTAAGATTAAAGTGAAAAGATCATCACAACTTCTTTAACATTCTCATGGCACAACCAATTCAAATCACCATTTCATAAAATCTCAAGACAAGGAGAAAGACAGAAAATTACTCAGAACTCATGGAGAATATACGACAAAACTTGGATTTCATATATAAAAGCAAAGTCATACAAACTACAACAAGTAAATACAACTTATCTCGAATTCCTCACCAAGTAACTCCTCGAAGTTCCTCTGAATATCTTCCTTTCTTTTACAGCACACAGAATTCTCCTTCGAAGCGACAAAGAGGAAGAAATCTCTCACTTTCCTTTCACTGTTACAATCTCTCGAAGAACTCCTCACAATACCTCCTCACAATACCTAACCCACTGGACACCCGTAGACCTCTCGACACTCTCTGGACACTCTGGACTCTCTTTTTCGGCCTCCAATATGTTTCTCTTAAAGTTGTAGAAGAGTTTTCAAGAGTTGCCTAAGCGTCCCTTCAAAAATCGTTCACATTCAATGCATCTATTGAGAGAACCGCCCCAATCCAACCCCAACAACCCCCCCCCCCGCCGGTCTCTCCGTCGGCGAGCCTTCAGAATATTTAATTCTGGACTCTAGGGAAAAACCCGCCGTCGGTGGCGTCGTCGCCGCCCAAGATCAAATCTTCATATTTTGGTCATTTTTGCTCTAAATTTGCTCTTTTTTGCATCTTTTTGCTTCAATGATCATAATTCAACATACTTGCAACAAAATATCAAAAATATATTTTTTTAAAAGGCAATATTATCAAAATCAGTATAAAATAGGTATGAAAATCTCAACATATTTTTCTTTGGTCAATACACAAGCTACACCATCTCCTTCCTTGAACGGATATCTCCACTAGCGGCATCGCTCTTTTCTTCCAACATGAATCGTCCACCATGAATCCTCAACCTTTACAACTCAAAGCTATGTCTTCACTCCAGAAGACCAACTGAAGCTACGCACAACTTCAGTTTCTGAAGAGTAACACCCTCAGCCAACATATCAGCAGGGTCAAAATAGTCTTTTATACCTCCAAGTTATTTCCTGAAATACTCTCGTCTCTGCTTACAACTCTCACTGCATGGGCAATATTTTGTCTCTGCTGAAAGCCTTTTTCGACAAGTCTAGTCTTGTACCTCTTACTGTCATCAAGATCAAACTTCACCCAGCATAGTGATATATAAAAAATATATAATATTTTCATACGCATTTTTATGTCAATTTTTGACATATTGTTTGAATGGAATGTATTTGTGTGTTTTTCTTTCAGGTACAAGTAAAAAAGTGAAAAATGATCAAATTTGGAGCAAAGAGGTGAAGATGATGCTAAAGTGTTTTGGCGTCTAAGAGTCAAATCCGGCGCTTAAGCGCCGGTGAAACAAAGAAGGTTGAAATAGAGAAGGTCGCGCCTAAGCGCCAAAGGCAGTTATTTGACGGTTTTATTCATTTGGCCAAATTTTGAAGAGGTATTGGAGGCGCCTATTGGTTAAAGAAGTGGTTATGATCACTATGAACAAAAATATTATTAAAAGACTTGTAAAAGGAAACATCCCTTAGAGAATACATTGAATTTGGACACATGTTGAAGAATTTTCAAGGCACCTCTTGGAGATTTATAAAAGAAGAAAGTTTTTACATTTGAAGTGGGTGCTTGAAGAGGGAGAGAGTGCTGGAGTCCTGAGAATATTGTGGAGAATCTTGTGGAAAGATTCAGGCACCACATAAATTTATTTTATCCTTTATGTTTTTAGTTTTATTTTGAGAGTTAAAAGTGTTATAAAAAAAAAAGATTCAAAATAACTTCAAGAGTTTGGTGGAAGATTTGAGATAAGTTTTTATCTTTTGTTTTTAAACTACTTTTGGTTTTAATAGTGACTTCTTGTTGATTTGACAATGATTTCTAATTTTAAACTAAAGTGTGGTTTTGTTTTCTTCATGGATTCTGAATAGTTTTCTTTATCTTTCTCCTTAAAATGATATGTAATTAAAGTGTTGCATAGAAGTTGTGGAGAGTATTAATCTTTAATGTTGGAAGAAGTTGTGATGATTTAAATCTATAAACTTCATTTACTTCTGTTTTTGACCTATCCAGATGTTAAAATTTGTTGTGAGAACATATAAGAACCGGACTGTTATTGTCTCAGTTAACAATTGAAAAGAATCACATGAAATTGTATGAATGATAATGTAATTCATATGATTTAGTGCAAATAAATAGGGAAATAATCATTGAAAGATGTAGAGTTAGAGGACTTTAAATTGATAATTTAAAGCCCCTAACTTGATTTATTGTTTTAGGTTCTGATACGAGGTTTTGATACGAGATGTTAGCCCCCAGGTAGAGGGAATCGAGGGAATTCTAGAGTGAGGGCTGGTATCTTCCCTGCCTAGCCAGTTTTCAAAACTATTCAAACTCAAACTTTCCAGTTTTCAAAACTATTCAAACTTTAAATTAGCCAATGTTTTTTATAGTATCTCTAGTAGAATATAAGAATATAATTGTTCCTATTTGGCACAACACAATTTACATACTACCACAACAGAATTCTTATGTTTATTACTGATTCATGATAAGGAGAAAAATATTTTTAAATTTAGTGTTTTTCTTTTACACACTCAAGTTATCTTTTTAAATTTTTTTTGTTCTGTCAATATCAAAAAGATTTGAATTTTAATACTGCAAAAATATTTATAGTTTAAGTAATTGTCTCTTTAAAATAGAAAGTTTATTATTCAATCGAGCATATTGCATAATTTCCTTGTGAGTTCGATATTTAGGTCTTAATCAAAAAGTATTATATTACTTGATAACGATACGTATACTTGCATAGTATCCCAATATATATATA
>NW_018164640.1:122054-157570 GCF_001263595.1 Phalaenopsis equestris | reverse complement strand
TATATATAAATTGAAAAGTTAAATTCTTATTTTCTTCATGATCAAGTTTTGACTATGTTGTTAAGTAAGGAAATATAAGTGAAAACATAATCAGAGACATTGTTATACTGTTGCATATAAAAAGTCGGGATCATACACTCACTTGTTTTGTAATGTTTTCTTCCATGATGGAAATTCTATCAGCTCTCACTTGCTCGAACTATCATCTTGCAAAATTTCTTCATAACTCTATAGTTTTCCACCATCTGTCTGTGAAATAATAGAAATGGGTGTCCCGGACTCACTCTCCTCTTCACCTCCATCATTAATTGAATTGTGAACCCTAAACCCTAGATAGATGGTGGAAAAGTCTGAAGTCTTGCAATATTTCTCTGTAAGTATTTTTTATTAATGAATGTTTGAAGTTTATCATGTCTATTTGTGAGTAGTTTTTAGTTCCTCCCCGTAGGGGAAATGTCTGAAGAAATTTCTTAATCTTTAATGATCAAATATAGACTCCTATTCTCGAGTACAGATAAAGTTTATTTCACAATTGGTAATAGCTAAAAACTTCTATGCTGAAGTCTTGGTGTATTTTAAGATGATAATGTTATGCTATAAGACCCGTCAAGTCTGTGTAGCGTTCAAGGCATGCTTCTTTTTTATCAACTTGAAGTATAATTTGGACCCATAGAAACGAAACTATTCTAGCAATCAATTTAAATAATCCTCAAATGTGGGAGTCTGTTATATCCACATGGGAATTTGACGGAGTAAGAGCTTGGACAAATAGTGATAAAGGTGGTGTAGGAGACAGGTATGATTTTCAGATTATCATACTCAAAAATAAAGAACCGGATGTATATTCGAGCACTATAACTTTACGTCCGAAGACACCAGTAGATTTGCAAAAGCTAGTCATTTCAAATCAGGAGCTGAAGATTAACAGTCTTGAGCTCAAACTTGAAGAGGAAAAAAAAAATACTTAGCTCTTCAAGATAGATATAATAGTCTTTTAGAAGATAATAATTATTTTAAGAATGCAATTATTGATATTTCTGAAAATAATTTAATGAAAAATTTGCAATATCTCTATCTCCCCGAGATGGACAGTAATATCCGAAGGAAAATATTTTATATGCAAATAATTCTAAAAAAGAGGAGAAGATTGAATGTCAGAGGGATATGATAAACAGATATAACACTGAACATATCTATGAGCCAGGAATATCATATTCCACTCGTATCATAAAAGCACTTAAAGTAAACATAGTTTTACTTTCTGTGGACTTGTGAATCTGCTTGAATTATGTAGCAAATAGAAATAGTTATTCCATTCAAAATATTTTTGAAAATGGATTTCTAGGAAAAGTAAACATTAGGAAGCATAAAAATTTGAGCTCTCAAATTAAACAATTTGAGCACAGCGAATTAAGAAGAATTATCTTATTCTTATTCGAAAATTTTGGAGTGATAGCAGTCACTCTAATCATCTGATCATTACCACCTACTTATGAGGGCTTGACCCAAGGGGCCAAGCATATCATTGAAATTCATAGTGAAAGAAGATTCACGAATTTTATCTAGCCTGAAGAACCTCATGCTAGAAGAATCATTGATAAAAATATCGAAGAAAGCTTGCACAATTTTAGAAATTATTTAATTTGTTGATGGAATAACGGCATCTCAAAGCTTTCTTTGTTCATGACACCAGCATTTCAGGATGATTATATCATCATATTTGTTCATGAAAAAAGATTCAAAAAAAAAAATTTTAATTCAAGATATATGCAGACGACGCTAATTATATTGAGCAATGTAAAAATATATATGAAATTGAAGTTGTTCATGATGGAGATCATTATCCTACTTCTGTTATCCAAGAAAATTATAATACTTCAGTTCGAAGTCCTATACAAATATCAGACGACGCGGATGATACATGGATAGAATCTCTAGATGATATAACCATTCAAAATATGGAAGATGCTATGGAGCCGTAATAATTATCTTTCAAGTCTTTTTTAGAAGAAGTGAAATGATATCATTATATTTTACTCAGTGGAGCATCTCAATAGAAATCTTCTTTTCAGAAGACGGTTACAATTTAGCATCAATTTGTTTTAATTTTAAAAGTAAAGAATATGGCGGCTCCCGCGGGTCCCACGGGTCCCACTATTATTCTGTGTTTAAATCTTTATATAAGGGTTTGTTTTACTTTTATAAATGGCGGGTCCCACTCTTATTTAGTGTGTTCTTTCTATGAGTAGAGAAAATGTCACAACCAACTCATGATATCTTTTCTTGCTTATAAATAGAACACAAGTAATGCAATGAGGCATCGAGAAACCACCTAAGCCTCATAGCATTTAAGTGTTTAAGAGTCTGTGAATCAGAATTCTGAAGTCTTGTAATATTTCTCGATAATATTTCTATATAAGTATTTTCTATTAATGAATGTTTGAAGTTTATCATTAAGTATTTTCTTAATTTTTAATGATTAAATATAGACCTCTATTCTCCGAGTACAGATAAAGTTTATTTCACAATTGGTAATAGCTAACAACCTCTTGACCGAAGTCCTTGTGTATTTTAAGATAATGTTATGCTATAAGACCCGTCAAGCCTGTGTGGCGTTCAGGGCATGCTTCTTTTTTATCATCTTGAAGTATGATTTGATATGTCGTTGTATGTTGTTCTATGCACCAAATGAAATAAATGGAGTCAAAAAAGATTATATGTCTATATTTTAGATGATCCTCATACAGAATCCTTCAGACAAAACTTCATCTACAAGGACATAAATTTATAAGAAAAAAAATATATATAATAATTTAAATGGAGAAAATTCTTGAATATTTAGGAAGTCAACGAGCTGTATAATTTATGGGAGAATTTTATTTTAAATTTTTTTTCGAAGATGAACTTAAAAATATAACTAAAAATGAATCTGAAAAATTATTATTAACAACAGAACTTACTGAAAATATTTTAGCTTGAGAAGATAAATGATCATGGTTTTATAATAAATTTATAAAAGAAAAAATATTTTTATATAGTAATTTTGCTTTTGAATTTTAAAATGACATTAGGATTATCTTAAGAAGTTATAAGAAATCAGATAGTATAAAACCAATAGAATCTAATTTTATTAAAAACTTAATAGAAATTACCGGTATAAATGATATTTTAGAAATATTAAGAAAAGATTTAAATAAAACTATAGAAAAAAATATTTGAAAGACTTATAGAAGTAATGTATGAGTACCCACACAAACGATTTAAGGAAATAACACAAAAATTAGAAATTATTATTTTACAAAAAAAAAATGACTTACACGAAATCTACCTATTTATTTATATTACGATTATTATATTCATTATAATTAAAAAAGGAACATTTTTAAGGGTAAAAGTATTACTAACTATTTAAGATATGAATAATAAAATTATAGCATTGTTATATTTTATTATATGTAGTAAAGAAGGAACATAGATTATAGGAAGATATTATTTTGAAAACTTTATTAATAAATTAGAAGAAATTTCAAGCAGTAATTTAAGGAAGAGAAAGTAGAGAAAGTTAAAATTTTAAGTGAAAAAGTAAATGAATGGTCATATTTTTATGATAAATATTTGCAAGGTAAAATTTGAATATTAAATGGCCAACATAAATAGATCAAATAACTTGAATCAAAACGAGGCTTTTATCGAGTTAATCTCGTTAAACGGAAACCTGCATCCACTCGAAATAGTATCAGAGCCTCAAAATGAAAATAAAAATAAATAGTTTTATGAATCTTTTATTACTTCATATGATCAACAATTAAGGGATGAAAAAAGATTAAAAAGAAAATTATTTAAAATAGAACTTGAAGTTTTAATGAAAGAAGAAAAAATTAAAAAAGAATAAGATATACAGATATGGGAAATATACATAAAATAGACTGGTTAGACTTAGAATTAAGAAATAAAAATAAAAATTTCATAGCAATAAATCAAAATAAATTTATACGCAATTTTTCAAAAGAATTCAAACATGAATTACATAATGAAAACAAAATTATGAATAGCATTATAGACCTTTAAATTTCTTTAGCAGAATCTTTGAAATTTCATAATGAAAAAGTTCATAGGATTTTAGAAAAATTTACAGAAGTTTTATTTGAAATAAAAAGATTAATATTAAGAGATAATTTTAGATTATGTTAAAAATCGAAACAATGATATATTAGAAAAAATTATTACTATTTATAAAATAGTAAAAGATAAAAATAAATTAGACATGATTATTAATAAAATGTTAATAGAACCTAAAGAAGCTAAAGATCTATTAGAGAAAACAAAAGAAAATATTAAAAAGATAGAAATTTTACTTTTAGAAATAAAAAGAATTATTTTGACATGAGTAAATTTGAAGAATTCAAAATATATAAAAATATTTTAGAAGAAGCTAAAAAATATCATGAAGAATCTATAGAATTAACAAACTATATAGGAGTTCAAGGTAGTGATAAAACTTATCCAAAGATATTAAATTTTCAAACAATCATATTAATAAGGTTATATGAAAAAATTATCAATATAGAAAATAAATTAAAGAATATTGAAGAAAGGACCTTAGGAATAGTCACTCAAACAGATTTAAAAAATCTTTCAGAAAAAGTAATTTCTAGAAAAGAAATTGTTCCCTATAAACCAATAAGCTACAAAGTATGGTAAGTAGACAATGTCCTCTAACTTTATTTAAGAAAAATTATAACAAATTTGATCAAAAAGTTTCAAAAATAATAGATATAGAATCTCAGTTAGACAAATTTAATAATGGAAAAATAAATTTAATTAAGGTTAAAAAAAAAATGTATGAAAATCATATATTATTAAAATCGTCTATAATCCAAACATTATTAGAACAGAAGTTAAGTTGTGTATCAGATTTAGAACAAATAAGTTTACCAGTAATTAATAGAGATGATTGGGAATAAATAAGAAAGCAAAAAATGTCTCAAATTCATATAAAATTAATTATGATTGAAATAAAAGGTTTACATAGAAAAAATTTAGGAACAAAAACCTTAATAATATTATTTGACAATAGATGGAGTGATTTATCAAAATCAATTATAGGATCTTTTGAAGTAGATATGAATGATAATGGAGCTATAATTTATTTCGTTCTAGATTTCATAATGGAAACCAAGGAGTGTATAGAACACCTTAAAATATGAATTAAAACTAAAGGATATAATATAATAAACGGATCATTAAATATTAGGATGACCGCAGGATTTATAGGCAAAAAGCAAGAACATTCAAATGTTAAATTTAAATTAAATAATAAAATGTTGGAACATTCAAATGTTTTCCATTTTATCTATCTATATCTAAATTCCCATTGTTTAAATTCCATCTATCTAAATTTCACCTATCAACTGCTCTAATTAATCTTTTCATATTATATTCTGATGACATGGATTCTACTTCACTTTCTTCATCTACTATACTATAAATTGTATCATTAAATTCGTTAGAAGAAATACTAACTACATCTTCTTCTAATCCATCTATTAGTAACATTCTTGCTCGGTTATGATTTCTTTTGTTGCATCTATTAGTCAGATGTTTTGAGGAACCACAAATATAACACAATGACACTTTTTATTATTATTTGATATTTTAACATTATTATTTTTTGAAGGTATTCTACTATTAGATTTTCTAAAAATTTTTCTCCTTTTTTTATATGTTTTTTGTGGAAAATTTTGTGGTGTATAAATATTTCTACAGAACTTATATGACTGTCTTTTAACTTGTTTTTGATTCTTATATTCTCTACATTTTTATTGTACAATATTAAATGTAAATACAATTCTTAATCCTATCCCAATTTCTCTAATATTTTATAAATTTGTATATTCTCTCGTCCATTTTTCATGGATTTCTTTTCCTAGCTCTCCATGTAATTTTATTAAGAATCTATTTGATATTTCATCATCAAAATACTTTCCGGCTCTACTAGCATATGCTACGTATGACGTGCAAAACTTATTGATTTGAGACCAATCAGATAGATTTAATTGTTCTAGATTTCTATATGCTTGATCTTGAATATTAGTATTTTGTCTACTTGGATCAAATCCTAATATAAGTATTCTAATAAATTTTGTAAAATTGTATGGATTATCACCTAATTATCTTATTTGTTCAATTTCACCTGCTTTTTTAACTTTTGTTTCGTTAAATATGTTAGCGGATGTTTCTCCTAACAAGGTTTCTAAGAATGCAAACATATCTCCTACACCACCTTTATCACTATTTGCCCAAGCTCTTACGGCGTCAAATTCCCATGTGGATATAACAGACTCCCACATTTGAGGATTATTTAAATTGATTGTTAGAATAGTATCGTTTATATGGGCTGGTATTAAATTAATTCTTTCTATAGGTTCAATACTTCCTTTAAAATTATAATTATTATCTTCATAAAAATCTCTTCCAAAGGTTCCTTATCTATATGGTCTTTCAGGGGCGCCTTCTTCTCCTAAAGGGGGAACTGGATCAAACCTAGGTCTTTTACCTCATCTTGATTAGAAGGTTCTGGTACTACTTCGTCTAGATCCATTGGTTGTTGGCTAACTTTTATTTCTTCTATTTTATAACAAGAATCAGTTTTTCTCCAGTTAAAATTATCTTTAATGTGGGCATCTATATATTTCTTCTTTAAGTTCTTCCATAATTTTTTCTATTGTTTTATTTAAGTCTCTTCTTAAAATCTCTAAGATATCATCTCTACCTGTTATCTCTATTAGTTGTTTGATAAAATTAGATTCTATTGGACTTATTTCTATTTGATTTCTAATGACTTCTTCTGGTAATCCTAATGTCATTTTAAAATTCAAAAGTTAAGTTACTATATTCAAATGTTTTTCCTTTTATAAACTTATTATAAAACCATGGGCATTTATCTTCTAAGATTAATATAATCTCTACTATTTTTGTTGCTAATAATATTTTTCTCTTTCATTTTTAGTTATATTTTGAAGTTCATTTAATTCTTCTAAAAAGGTTTTAAAATAAAAATCTTCTATAATTTCTAATGCTTGTTGACTTCCTAAATATTTAACAATTTTTTCCATCAAAAATTATTATTTTTGTTTATCGGGTTTTTTCTTATAAATTTAAATGTTCTTCCCAGTAGGTGGAGGCTCTTTCTTGAAGGATTACATATGAAGATCATCTCAAAACTAGACATATAATCTTTTTCCGACTCCTTTTATTCCATTTGGTGCATTAAATAACATACACCTACAGGCCAAATCATACTTCAAGATGACAACAAAGAAGCTCGCCCTAAATGTCACGCAGGCTTGACGAGTCTTAAAGCATAACATTATCATCTTAAAATACATCATTACTTCGGTCATAGAGATTGTAAGCTATTACCAAATATGAAATAAACTTTATCTGTACTCGGAGAATAGAGGTCTATATTTGATCATTAAAGATTAAGGAATTTCTTCAGACATCTCTACGGGGAGAAATTAAGAACTACTCACAAATAGACATGATAAACTTCAAACATTCATTAATAGAAAATACTTATCGAGAAATATTACAAGACTTCAGAATTCTGATTCACAGACTCTTAAACACTTAAATGCTATGAGGCTTAGGTGGTTTCTCAATGCCTCATTGCATTACTTGTGTTTTATTTATAAGCGAGAAAAGATAACATGAGTGGGTTGTGACATATTCTCCACTCACAGAAAGAACACACTAAATAAGAGTGGGACCCGCCACTTATAAAAGTAAAACAAACTCTTTTATAAAGATTTATACACAGAATAATAGTGGGACCCGTGGGACCCGTGGGACCCGCCATATTCTTTACTTTTAAGAGTAAAACAAATTGATGCTAAATTGTAACTGTCTTATGAAAAGAAGACTCTCCACTGAGTAATTGGATGCTCCACTGAGTAAAACATAATGATATCATTTCACTTCTTCTGAAAAAGCCCTGAGAGATAATTATTACGGCTCCATAGCATTTTCTATATTTTGAATGATTATATCATCTAGAGATTCTATCCATGTATCATTCGCGTTGTCTGGTATTTGTATAGGACTTTGAACTGAAGTACATTTGTATTTATCCATGTCTCATCCTCTATTAATAAATATTTGAAGTTTATCATGTTAATTTGTGAGTAGTTCTTAGTTCCTCCCTATAGGGAAGATGTCTTGAAGAAATTCCTTAATCTTTAATGATCAAATATAGACATCTATTCTCTGAGTACAGATAAAGTTTATTTCATATTTGGTAAGCTGAAAACCCTTTAAAACATTGGGAAAAAGATAAAGAATTAGCAAATATTCCTATAATAAATAAAGATTTAGTTATAAAAACTAAAGAAATAGAATACAGTCCTTTAGACAAAGAAGATTTTAAAATTCAAATAAAAGAATTAAAAGATTTAGGTTTAATAAGATCATCAAACTTAGAAAATAGATCTGCCGCTTTTATGGTAAGAAATCATGCAGAAATAATAAGAGGAAAAGTTAGAATGGTAATTAATTATAAAAGATTAAATGATAACATTGAAGATGATATATACAAAATACCAGATAAATACATGTTAATAAATTTAATACAAAATAAACGTTATTTTTAGTAAGTTTGACTGCAAATCAGGATTTTGGCAAATTAAGTTAGATGAAGAATCAATTAAGTGAACAGCATTTACCACACCATTAGAACATTATGAATGGTTAATAATGTATTTTGGATTAAAAAATGCGTCTAGTATTTTTCAGAGAAAAATGGATAATATATTTAAAAATTTAGACTATGTATTGGTATATATAGATGATATATTAATATCATCCCATAATTTAAAAGAACATTATTTAAATTTCTCTTAATATTTCTAAAATATCATTTCTACCAGTAATTTCTATTAACTCTTTAATAAAATTAGATTCTATTAATTTTATATCTATCTGATTTCTTATAACTTCTTCAGGTGGCTCTGTGGTTCTCCACCATCTATCTATGGACAATAGGAATGGGTGTCCCGAACCCACTCTATTCTTCACTTCCATCATTAACTGAACTATGAACTGTCGGCAATAGTGTATCATGTATTTCTTCAGATACCACATTTGCACTATCATTCTCCATCTTCTTGGGATCCCTGCAGTTCCTTTTTTATGTGACTACTCTTGCCACAATTTCAGCAAGTTGTCTGCTGACCAGACTTTGATTTTGATTTCCCTTTATTTGAGTTCTTGTTTTGTCATCTCTCTTTGAAATCAACATTCAGGGTCGAACTCGTACCTGAAATATCACCAGAATATTTTCTGTACACCTCAGCCAAAATCAAATCACGAATATCATCACATTTCAGTTTCATCACATTTCAGTTTAGCACGAATATCATCACATTTCAGTTTAGATTTACCTGCAGAATTGCTAATTGTCATCCTCATGACTTTTTGACAATTTGACAATGATGCCAACAATATCAGCGCATGTATCTCATCATCAAAATTAATTTCAACAGACGACAATTGTTTTGTGATAATATTAAAATCATTCAAGTGTTTAGGAACAGAAACACCTTTCGTCATCTTCAAGTTGAATAGCTTCTTCATCAAATATACTTTGTTATTCGCCGATGACTTTTCATGCATACCTCATAAGGCTGTCATGAGATCTACAATCGTCCACTCCTTAACGACGTTGTGTGCAACGGACCTTGATAGGGTCAATCGAATAACCCTCAGAACTTACCGATCCAAAAAATTTCATTCAGTCTCATACATCCTTTCAGGTCTTTTTCCCAATAACGGAAAATGAAGCTTCTTCTCATAGAGGTAGTCTTTTATCTGCATCCTCCAATAACCAAAATCTATGTCATCAAACTTCTCGATTATAAAAACTTCACTTCATCTGTAGTCATCATTCTTCCTCAAATCTGAACAAATTTATGATATCAATTGTTGCGAGATATACACCAGTTGATGTGATATATATATAAATCAAACAAGAGAACGATCGACGAAGCAAAAAATAGAATGAGAAAATTTACATTAGAAAACAGTAACACAGCGGAACACACAATTTTACATGTTTCGGCAAATTGCCTACGTCCACGGAGTTGCAGGAGATTTTACTACTTGAGGAATTTACACCAGTTGATAGTCTCGACTTACAAGAGTGAACTCTTTCACTCTGTTACTTTCTCTTTTCTTCTCTCTCTACACCAAAGAAATTCTACATTGAGATACACTGAAGAAGATAAACTTATAAGAGAAATAAACTCAATTTCTCAATTTCTCTTCTGTCACAAGCCTCTGTCACAAGCCACCAAGAAGAAGGCAAGGGAGAACAATTTTCTTCTTCTTTCTTCTTCCTTCACCGCAAGTAACTATATCTTGCACTTCTCTTCCTCTATCCCGAAAAATCCCGAAGAACTCTTTCTCTATCCTGAGGAAGCCCGAAGAGCTCTTCCTCTATCCCGAGGAAGCCCGAAGAAGAACACCAAAAACGTGACTTCACAACCCAAGAAGAGTCATCTGAAGCCTTTATCACGAACAGGGAACTGTGGCGACATACACAACTCTTCACGAAACAACGAACTGTTCGCGGGAACAGTTCACGACCGAGCGGGAGATGGGAGCGGGAGCGGGAGCGGGTTTCGCGATCGAGAGCGGGACCCTGTAGCGATAGCGAGAAAAATCGGAGCGGGAGCGAGAAATTATGGTGCTCCGGCGCTAACATACACCTCTTCTATAAAAATATATAAAGAAAAGAAGAAAATTGCATCCAACCCTTAAAGTCACCAAATTCAAGCATCACCTTACTAACAAGACAACAGCAACTATCCCATGATATCATACTTTACCTAGCAATGCATGGACTGATAAATAGAAGTTTTCCTGACCTTGCTACGTTTTTGAAGCTTCAATATCAGTATCAATTACACATGATGCATACAGGGTGGCTTTCATAGGCATGATAATTTCCTTTGGTACATCACGTATTTAAGAAATCATACCTCATTTCAAGCAAACTTTAGCATTATAGCAGAGATGTTTATATTTGTTTATCAGCACAAAAAATATAAAGCATAAAACATACCTGAGTCCACCATGATATAATACTACAAGCCAGCCAACTGGATGTCTCGATGTAGTGCGTGACAGCAGGCACAAAAAATAAAGCAACCCCGATAAAGTTGCTTATAAGGTATATCAAAACAAAAATCAGATATAGTGATATGCAGAAGTTGCCAGCATCACTCTGGAATTGCATGGTGGAACATACAGAACTTCCTTGAGATGTAGCATAAGAGACGGGAAGAGTGATAGCCCATATTAACGCAACTAAAAACTTAATTAGATATCTTAATCTCTGACTGAACTCCATGTTTTGCCTTGCTCCCCACATCAATGAAATATCGATAACCACTGCAAGTTACAAGGTTCATAACTTCTTCCAGTGAAAAAACTTAACAAAGGACATGCACATAAGCCACAATATTATCCACGCCCAAAATCAATTAAAATTGTCCAAAATTAAGCTAAAATAGCATCGTAGAGTAAAGCTTATTAGTAACAAATAAGTTACTATGCTATCATGCATCAGCTTTGAATCCTTTTACTAAAGCCGACCTATGGAATTGAATAATAATAAATGCATCCAAGGAGGATATTTCATGAATATCAAAAAGAACAGAAAAAACATACCAAAACAAAGAGCATGCCAATTGATATCAAAACAACACAATTTAAACAATTGTAGCGGAATTCAACCTTTGTAAACCATGATTTAGTCCAGGCTTAACCAGTAAAATATAAACAAGGATTTTCATCATTACGTCGCACTTGCTAAATCAACATAGTAATAATCAGCAATACATCAATCACACCCTCGCAATTACATAGAAAAAGGATTGTTCTTGTTGCTCAAACATATAACTCCAAATAAAATCGAGGAAATTTAACCACTGCTCAAAACACACACTTGGTATTGTAGCACACGTGTAGTACATTATTTTCACCACCGCATAGCTCATTTTTAATGAAACTTATGTACTGACTAAAAGTACAAAAAAAAGTCCTAGATATGGCAACAAGAGCTTCAAGAGATGATATTGATTTGACGCATTGATATTTAAATAATCAAATTAAAGAACCGGACCTTGCAGGAATCTAAGAATTGCATTAGTCACAAAGATGCTCATAATGCCATCAAAAACTTCTGGATCAAATAGTTCCAGAGGTGTCTCCAATTCATGCCATGCCATGATAGTCATCATCTGAAAACAATAATACTCCATATATGTAAACCCTAAGAGAGAGATATGCTCCAGATGTATTTTTCATTGTTGTGCTTAACCTGGAGAGCTAATAAAAGAAATGTCCATAACCGATCAAAGCTTCTGAAAAGGTGCCAGAATGAACGAACTTCTACAAAATTTGTCTTCCCCAACCACTTCCATTCACAAGTTTCATTTGGAGACTCCTGAAAATCAGATTATGTATCAAAATAAAGGATCTAACAGCCAAAAAAAGAAAAGAGCATACATGCTAGAATAACTGCACGGCGCTTTATACATTAATGTCCACCTTGCAACAAGCAATGATAACGATGACTACCATAGAGAATGCATATTATATGCTAAACCATGCAAAGACAAAAAATGTTTGATTAGGCTAAACCAAATGGTTATTTTCTTCTTAGAGTCCACATAGGATTCTTGTGTCCTATTTTATGCTTCATTTATTAGATTGTATGAGTGAGATATAAAAAATAAGGCAATCAGAATTGATTCTATCTCCTCAACTTAATTTGTTGCAAGCAATAAGAATGATCAAGAGGATCGTGTTGTTAGTAATAACTCTTATAAAAGAATGTAAAGATTTAATACTTTTTCTGACTTTTATATCCCCTATTTTACAAGGAATGGAAACTAGTGAAAGATGTCTTTTACTAACAAGTTCATGACTCAATTATTTGAAGTAAGAGAAAGAAAGCAGCATGAGAATCTCTCTTGAATTAAAACTCATAATTAGGATTGGAACATATCATATCTACTATAAAGAAAACCTAAAAAATCTACAAATACCAAGAACTGAGAAAATAATTCAGATAAAAATTTTAGTTCCAACTATGTAGTGACTTTCTTTTGCCGAAATCAGTTTTATTTCATTCAAATCATTTACTTACTGAATTAGTGCAGTTGCAACAAATTAAGTCCTAGCATTTAATTAACAATTCGAGCAGCGTTACCTTTCCATGCAAAATATTCAATTAAGCCTTATTTAATAAAAGAGAAGAAAGGCAAATGTACAGACCTTAGAGGTACTAATTTGCTTTGAAGAAAATGATGTGCAAAAGAAATCATTTTCAAGACGCAAGGGCCAGCCAAGCTTAAAACAATTAGTCGACCTGCATGTTTAGTGGCAAACACAAGATTTTGCTGAACAGTATAATTTGAAGTGCATGGATTCTTCTCAAAACATACATGCTACTTACCAGAAAAACTCATTCAAATCATCATAATTTCTCCATTTTGAATGATCCGAAACACCATTTTTGTTCTTCTGAGCTTCCTTCATCAACAAAAAAATAAGGATATGATAAAAGGATTTATCAGAAAATGTAGTGATAAAGATGGTGAAATATAGAGTGGCGCATAGAACCTCATAGATAACTTTGTAAATTGGGGTGACAACATTTCGCAAAAATGATTCATTTTGTCCACCATAAGCTGGGACTACCTTCTTTCCAGTATTTAAGCTAACAGCACTAGATAGCACTCCATATAACTCATATGCCATCTGAAACATAAGTTTTATCTAGTCAAAAAAAGAAACATGACAGAAAACTGAGAACACTATAAAGCATTCTTATGGAATACAGTTGAAGTGGTATTGTAGCTTCAACATTTTACTGAAATCAGTATGTTATATTTTCTGGACACAAAGGTTATAATTTCGTTTCCATCACTTTAACTCCATCAAAGCAGGGCTAATAGGAAAGCGGTTACCAAGAAATTAGTAATGTAATACAACAGGAAATGCATTCTACAATATAAACTAAGCATAAGCAGTTAAAACAACCAAATGCAAATAAAGCTTAACAAAATTACGAAACAGATATATCCCACCACATTAGAAAAATTGATATTACATGATGAAAAATGTAACACAGACATTCTGGCATCAACCGCAAATTAGAAGCCTCTCCCCAGATTAGAAGATAGAGAGCAATGTATAAAATTTTATGTTGCTGTATTTCCTGCTTTACTGATGGTAACCTGAAAGGAGAATAAGGATATTTTATCGAGAGAAAGTAATATAGATTAAAAAAACTTAGAACTTTAATGTCAATTTTACATGCAACAAAACATTTTAAAGTTTTTCATGGCATAGACAACATAGTAAATTACCAAAAGAAGTTTTCGTCAAACAAAGCCTTACCAGAAGTTACATTTACGACCCAAAAATTTGCACCAGTTCCTATAATTTCTAAAGAGTTTTCCCATAAGCTCGTCCACAGCTCTATCATCAAGCTGGAAAACATGTTTATATTTCAGTTTACTTATAATTTAGTTAAGAAATAGTTTAGTCTGATGCATGATGATACAGGCAATGATACCTTTGTGGCCAGTGCAGGTTTTGGATTTTGCCTAACATGCATATTAGCAAGCAGTAAAACCAAATGTTCCCGCTGATTGGAAACACTTCCAGTCTGGAAAATCAATAAAAAACACTTTCATGAATAAATGAGGCATGCTTCCTAAGTGTTGTTCAGTTGACACAGCGATGAGATTCTGTTTGATGTAAGATGCCCAGATAAACAACCAGTATAGCTACTCGAATAAAGCAATAACAATTCCAAGGTCCTAAATTTCAGCTATAAACAGATGGCATCCTTTGAATCACCTGAAAGCCAAACAAGTTCTGCAGCCAGTAAAGTAAATCCAAAGGAAGCCCAGTTTCACAGCTGTTCTCTATACTTGGAAGGCCTCTAACATTGCGAATAGCCGAAATAGAAGCTTCAATCTGTTGAACAATGGTTCAAAATCAATTTTAAACTGGCTAAAAGTAAGCTTTTTATCAACTGAAATTTTGAGCAAACCGCTCGATGGCAAGCAGAAGACGTGAATGCAGAACAAGGAATGAGTTCAAATTAACACAAGAAAGCGGAAGCTCAGCATGACAAACAATAGCTAAAGTTGGATGATTATATTTTGAAAAAGAGTACAAAAGTCTTAACAGAAAAAAAAATATTTAACAAAAAGAAAATAAAAACCCACAAAATCATTGAGGGTCCACTTCTTTAGGTGAACCAACCAAAATGGGGAATGTCAAACATGTTTGCTAAGAAAATTGCTTTCATTGATCCACCTATTCAGAAGTTGATGTGGCTTAAGTTTTTGGGGAGGTTTGTTTGGAAGCATAACATTTTCTTCAAAAGAACTATTCACATGGCACGCCTGTAACTCTGGTAAGCCTGACAACACTCATGATTAACAATATATACAAGCAGTCACAGCTCCATGAGCTCAGATAAGATGCATGATACTTGAGGCCCATTTCTTTTCTTGTGAATTGAAAAATTGAAAACATATTTATCACGACGACAAAAAAAAAAATGCTACATTATACCATTTAGTCAGAGTAACTATAAATAATCAATGTTTTCTTTAAACTTCAAATATTCCTCAACTGTAATGATTTTAATTTTAGACACAAAAGTAAGTGAAAAATCATAACCGAACATGTTCAAACAACCTTCAACCAAATAGTGCATCTGAAATTCATAACAAGCCTATAAAAGTGGATTTATTATTACAAAAAAATGAACATACGACTGGTTTTATAATTACAAAAAATGAAAAATATTTTAATTCCTCGTGAATGTTTATTTGTATCTAATCAAATGAGCTGTAAGATGTAATTGAAAGTGCACACAACAAAATTTTACATTATTTAGACAATTCAAAAAGGACAAGCATCTAACCTCTGGAAGAAGCATTATAGCGTTTTGGCTATCACCAGAATCAAAGGGAAGAATGTTGTATGGACTATATGATTCTGATTTTTCCTTGATGTCCCCACCAGCCGGAAGAAACTGCTGGCATGTTAAATGAAATCCGTCAATAAATTTTATAAGTTTCTTGCTGATTAAAGCAGATTCCAAATTGATGAATGCTTAGTTTGAAGGAAAAAATATAACCTCATGACCATCAGTAAATGAAACTGCCTTCAGAACTTCCATGAGAACAAAAGCAATTTCAAGTGCATTTTCAGACTTCTTCCTGTGAGCAAATCATATTAAAATGAAGCAAATACATTAAAAAGCTAGCTTCCCTGCCATCACACTGAGAGGTATTTATGAGAATATAAGCATAATTCAATCTGTAGGAAACAAATTTAATCAGTTTGTACTTTAGATATAGATATTCCAGTTCACGAGCATCGCTTTTTTGCAGTCGAAGTAATTTGGTGACCTCTTCATCCTATCAAAATAAAAGTGAGTTAATAAATCGAAAATATAAGATAATACAATAAAATTATCATAATAGAAGCCAAAAAATGCTAGGATCCACTGAAACCCATGTAGAACATAATATTAAGACCAGGATTGTGGGAAAACTAATACATAAAAAGAGAATGAGCGGATAAATGCCAAAGGATTAAAGATGAAAACAGCGAATTGAATGGTATGTAATAGGTAGAACAAGGCAGATAACAATGAAATGGAAACTTTGACACAGAAAACCACTCTATTCAGAAATCTTGTCTAGTAATGGAGTTAAGTTGGCTTTAACTTAAATCTTGCTTGACAAAAAAAAAAATTGTAACTTTTAAATCCTGCAATTAGAAAATCCAGTTGCTTTTTAATTTCTTCTCAGTTCTACCTTATATCCGAGATTTACTAAATCCTAGCTTTGGCAGAATTTAGTGATTCCGGATTTATAGGATGTATTAAATTCATTACAAACAGCCCCTTTGATATAAAAGTCGGTCCCCAAGGTAAATGGTTTTTCTTAGTAAAATTTCTTGTTCACTAGGATGTTAACTTTTTCATATGATTCACCTTTAATTTAAATTTTTTATTTTTATTTTGATGAGAATATGCGGCAACAAAACAGCAGGTTTGCCATGGTCAAACTCTCTAGAACTAGCTCAAGCAAACAGGCAAGCTCCGGCTGTAAGCTAGAACTATCTGTTCTGTATTCATCAACTTCCAGATCACAAATCAATGAGCACTTGGCTCTTCAGCAAAAACAATATGCAAATATAAGTTCCTTTCTAAAATATGTTCACTGAATCACTAATGCCAGAAGTCCAAGCTTAAAATAGACAGCAATGTTACCATGTAAGAACATCTTAGAGTATATAAAATATAAGGGTGTTTGGTAGCCCTTTTGAATAGGATTTAGCAAACGCCAAAATAGAAGCGTTCCATGGATTTATGAATTTTTTTATTTAAGGTCCAAAATTTTGCTGCTTATATCTGGATTTCGTGGATTTAAGGGATTTATGATTTACGGATTTACTGAATCCTACGTGCAGCCAAAGAAACCCTTAAGGCCTTAATATATTTTGGCTGCTGAAACATAAGTACCCGCTCAAGGCGCTGAAGAAGAGAAGTTTTGAGCTGTCGAACACCACGCCCGCTAGAATTTTGATCCATCGTATGAATTTTTTCGAATGCATGGAAACGACCTGAACCAAGAATCAAATGAAGATATTATTACCCAAAAAACGAAGGATAACGAACAATGAGAATAAAAAAAAAACTGAGAGGTTATTACAGAGGTAGGCAGCTCGAGGAGACTCCCTCTCTAACTCATTAGCAACCCGAAGGAAGCGCCGAATCTCGGAAACCAGAATGGGTGGTAGCTTCTCGCTGTCAAATGGCTCCGGCGAGTGGCGTGCAGCTCTCAACCGCCACTGAGATGGCTGGGAGGAACCCTCGGGCACGATCTCCTCCATTGCTTGGACGATTCGCAATCTGGATTCCATGGCGAGGGCTCGCAGGCCTTCCGGGTATTTCTACCTCCGATCCCCCATGCCTTTTTGAGTCTCCCCATCTTTGCTCCTTAACTTTTCTTTCTTTTTCTTATCGGTGCTGCTTTTCGGGGGCTGAGCTTTCGCTTTTGGGTAGATAGGGGGCGTGGTTTGCCTTTGAACTTTTGGGATCTCGCCTTTTCCTTTAAGCTAATATCGCCATTGTCATGAGGAAGGAGGAGGATGGAAACTCTGAGAGCTGGAAAGAGGAGGGAGAAGCAGCAGGGAAGTCAGAAACTTTCGAAGCTTAACCATAAACTGTCAGATTTACAATTTAAGCATTCAATCTAGAAACTTGCCAAACATTAGGGATTTACCAAATCTCAAATTACAAATCCCAAATGAGAAATCATAAAATCACAAATCGCAAATATCACAACTTTCTCGTTTATTTAATCAATAGTTAATCAAATTTTGCTTTCATCATTAACCGACAATCTTGTTCTTTTAAGTATGTAACTGATGAATAACCGACCGCTAATTAATGGTCATGCTTTCAACTTAAACACATGAGTTTTAGCCATTAGATAAAAACAAATAGTAAAAACTTTCGTTGTTTCTCAGATTATCGATAAGTCAATAAGCTACATCCATTTGACCATTGAAACCCTTTGACTTATTGTTAACGGGCGAACTTTTTATTTTTACCAATGGCTTTTAACTGTTAGAAATAGCATAAATTTCTATAGTGAATCTTAAATGCAGCCAAACACGCCCATAGTGTTAGCTCCGCTTGTCCTCACTCTGACACTTTGCACGACCTTGCTCTCTCACACTCGCTTAGGGCTCACTCTGCTTAGCCTCTTTTACATGCACACACGCCAAATTCTTACCCAACTAATTCAACAGATAGATCCACTTCATTTCCTTATTGCTAGTGTGTTCTAACATAGAGCACAATAACTCCTCCAGAGAGGCTTTTCATCTCCAAAGTACAAGGCCATGAGCTTGGCAAAGTTTCAATACATTACAAAATATTATTATTGCAAACAGCCCTAAACCTAATAAATAAATGAAGATGATGATTTTAAGTACAATAATGTCTTGTCATAGCCTAGACTACATCTGAATCCAATTAGAGCAAAACCAATTTTTAAATGTACTGAAAGCATGTTGCTACGCTAAAAATGTCATTTTTGGATGAGCCTCCCACCAAACTTTACTTAATGGAGAGTGGGTACTTCGACGTTAAGAATGAAATTTTCTTAAGAAGAAAAGTAAAATAATATATTTGTTTAGAGGAACTAAATCCTATCGAAATAGAATATATATTGAGTAATATTTAAGGAATTGAAAAATTAAAGCAAGCTTATATTCTTAATGGCATCTTGATGAAATGAATTAAATGATGCCAATAACACTGTTATTTTGAGTGTAATGGAACCAAAATCAAGCTTCATAACTATGGTTGTAAATTTTACGGGACCATTTCAGTGACTAAGGGTCGTTCAAATATTGCATGTTTTTTAAATGACGATCATGACTGGTCAAAAGCAATGAAACCAAAACCGCTCAATTGTAATATAATTGAAGCTCTCTAAAAAATAATACGTGATCAAGAAGAAATACATGGAGTATCCAATTTGCTATATAGATTTCTAGTCAAAATAACAAAAATACATCTTTGAACATTTATAAATATAAATTTCTCTACAATGTGGTTCAAAATGAGGCGCCGTGAAATATTCAAGAGAAGATGATCAAAAGCTTTATTTTTCCAAAGCCTAATTTTTTTTATCGTCTATATTTGTTGCCTATTGCTACTATGATAGTTGACTCCAACCATCATTAATAGACTTGATATCCACCATCACTAATAAGGTCACTGCCCTCCTTTGCTTTGCTAACAACATTGTCACCTGTCATTGGCGACAATGCCAACACTTACTATGACCAATAAGTCCAGTGCTGACCATCACCAACAATTGTCAAATAAATATATGGGAATTTGGTGGTAACAGGTTTTTATACTAACATAAATCAACTTCGTTCTATTGTATAATTATATTAATAGTTTTAAAAAATATATTTTTACTAGTACTGAACAAACATACATTTCTTCCTCTCTCTCTCTCTCTCACACACACACACACACATAAACATATCTATGTCTGTACAAACACGTGTATGTATGCATATATGCACATCCACATACATACATACATACATATGTATGTACACATAAATGTTCATTATTGATAATCCATATGTTAAGGGAGATAAGATATTTTATGAATAGAAAGTTGCAAATTATTAGCAAAAGGATTTTTTTTCATGAGATACAAGGTCAACAACAAATATTAAAGTAGTTATGGTAAGAAGTCGTAATAGTACATAAATGGGATTGTGAATTTTAGTAATTTAAATCATCAAAAGGATTAAGATATGTTTTCTTAAGAATTATATAACTATATATGCAATTATTTTAAGCTTTAAAAAATGTGATGAATTTTAAAGGGACACTAAAGTATGCCAAAACTTTTGCAATGCTGGATCTTACTTCATTGTAAATATTGATGGGTCTATTTTAGAATGATTTAGAGCACTATATAATAAATAATTCAAGGGCTAATTAAAAAATATTTGCTAAAACTCATTTTAGCAAAGAGCTCAACTCTAATGCATGGTGTGGCCTATTCATCTCTACACTCATTTAGGAAATTTAAGTTATGACTTGAAGATCCTTTCTAAACAATTAAGATATTTTAGTAAAATAATATACATTCATAACTAATAAAAACTCTAGATCATACATGAATTACTATTTATATTTTTATTGTTAAATATTAGCTACATCAACCTTAGCATGATTTAAAAATAATGATCATAAAATATTTTTATCATGTCATATTGGTTATCAAAGAGAACAAAAAAAAATTAAATAATGTTAATTATGAGAAAAATATTTATGATATTATGCATGACCTCTAAAATTAATAATATGAGCAAAAACTTATTATTCAATACTGGTTGGAAGAGTGTTTTGCCTTGCTATATGAATTAGGATTGAATTTTGAGCATAGATGATGTAATTTCACATTTCCCAAAAGGTTCATGATTAAAGATTAAAATTATAAAGGGCCAAAGAGTTATTAAAAATAGTTATTTTGTTGTATTGTTACTTTGATATGATTTTTTAAAGATGATTATTATTATATTTTATGTAGCTCAATTGTATTAGGTTGTCATATTATTTGAAGACATGTATATGATTAATTTGTAACTTTGAATCTTTAACGGAAAATCATACAATTAGAAGGATCAAGTGAAAATTGAAATATGAAAAAATGACATTCAATAAGAGTTATCCTTCTTATGTAGAGGCCCAAATGGCGACCACCAGCAACATAGTCTTAATGAGCTATAATATTTTTTTTTCAATTAAAAAAAATTGACTTCCAACCTATAAATGGATGTTGTATGGTTTATCTTAGATTATAATTAAGTTTAATAATATTTAATGAAAGTTTGCAAGTTATTTTGTATCATTCATCTCAATTTAGCTTGATGACTGAATTATACAATCGTTTTTTTTATTTTGTTTTTATTGTTGTATAACAACACTTTAAATCACCTCCATTCTTATCTCCTACATTTTAGCTTCAACCTCTTAACACTTGCTCCATCCCCAACATCATCATGCAAAAGGAGTATTAAGAAAAACCTCTTGGCTTCTTCACCCTCTTTAAGAACCCTACATGATTCCCTTCATTTTAGCATCTTGTAAGAAAAAATTATCAATTAAATATAACATAAACTTAAGCCTCTCCCTACATCCCAATAACTCATCCAATTTCTTTCTAAGAGAACTCTAATCCTAAAATGATTCTTAAGTTTTCTTGGATTCATTTACTACAACGTCATTCCCCTTTTCCATCCACTTCTAGCACTAGAGCCTTCTTCCTTCATTTGTAGCCTTAATAATCTCCGACATATGAAAATTTAATCATATCATTACAAATGGCGGACGATTGAGGGCCGCCATCCATCATGGTCAATTGATTTGACACTTTAGTAGGCTGTGTTTTTCCCCCAAAAATGTATTTAAACTAGTCCTTGACCTTTTCTTAATGACAAGGCCATGAAAGGCTTTGCTCATGTGTTCGTATATCTTCTTGAGTATTCCTTGAGCTCAATCCTTTATCATATTCTAAAAAATTTTACAGATTCAATCTAGCCAAGGGCTACCTCTCAAGAATATCATCTATTGAATTTTCTTAATACCTATTTAATATTATTAAAAATTCACTTGCTATTGAGCAACCTTTATTATTAGTCAGATTAATGTCATTATCCAAACTAAGAAATTGTGTCAGTACTTTCCTTACATAATCACATTTTTAACACCATTTGGGTCTAGTTCCCCATTATCACAACCTCGATTACAACTTTGTCCACTATTAATTTCATGTATAAAGATATTTTGCCTCTTATACCACATTCTATTATCTTAACCTTGCAACTAAAATCATACTTTATGAATAATGCCACTTGGCAAGCACCTCCGAATGAAATGTGACATGTATTTAAACTGCTTCAAAGAAAATAAGGCATAGTGGGAGGGGTGGGGGAGTGGGAAGATTAAGGGGGAAAGAGAGATAGAGACAGAAAGGCCTCATAGTGAACACCATCCAACAAATACAAATATTTGTAACCCATATCATAAAGGCATTCTCACTTCTACCAAGAATTGAGTTATGCATTTCCTTGATATTCTTTCGTTGATGAAGTCCCTTTTGCAAAAGATCAAGTTCCACCAAAAAAAAAAAATATCATCGAAATATCTCAAAATAAAAATAAGCCGGTTGGTTTAATCACTCAAAAAATCTTTAGTGTCCTATCTATCTTTTCCTTTTCTTCTCATCGAGTATCCAACAAATACTACACAATCCTTTATCTCCTTACAAATATTTGAAGAGTACACTCGCTATTGTCTTTACAATTCAATAAGTTTTCTCCATCAACATGACCTTATCATTGTTAACTCACAAAACCTCACCCTACCACCTTAGTTGATTCCTATTAGCCTCCACCATCATGTCATTAGATAACATTAATAAGATTAAAAAAAAAAAGTTGAAGGCTTATCAACTAGAAAGGAAAGGATGTGAGAGGTGAGGCCCAAAAAGCCATCAAATGAGAAGATTTTTGTAGGAAGATGCATTATAGAGGAATCCCAATAAACATTTTAGCCAATAAAATTTAAAAATATCTCTAAAAATTGCATGAAAATAATGAATCAAAGAAAAGAAGTAATTAGTGAAAATTTAAATAATTATGGTATTTGAGCATTTGTATTTTATAGGGCAAAAATCAAAACTAATTAATTAATATATCCATAAAGTCTATGTGGAAGCATTGCATTAAAAAAAAAAGTATAATATAAAGATAAATGTTTTAATATATCAATAAATCTGAAATTAATAAATTTTTCATTATTTTTTTCCTAAATTTTATACCACATAATTAATTCTTCAGAAAAGCTTGTGTTTGACTCATTAAATAGCTCTTAATTGAATCGTTAGTTAAATAAACAAGCAAAATACAAATAATTTTTTGAAGCTCGAATTATAAACGAATCAAATTCAAAAAACTCTTTCGATCGTATTCGGCTCTTTTTAACTCGAAATAAAAATATATATATATATTTATTATTTATATAATAATATATTATATATACTTATATATCAAATTTTAAATTAAAACAACTTATGCGGTCATGCAGTTCTGCGCTTTCTATTGAATTGAATTGGTGCATGTTCAATCAAGCATATTACATTTATTTTTCTAATTATTTGAATGTGTTAATTTCGAGCTAAACACGAGTCAAACACTAACATGAATACATAAATTAAGTCGAACACGATCACGCTGCCAACGAACAATTTCCAACATGAACTAATTTCAAACACAAGTCAATTCGGTTTAAGCCGACCACGAGCCAAGTTTAACCCGTGCAAGCTCAACTTGTTCACAACCCTAGCTACGACCATATAACTTCCAATATCGCCGGCACTTAAAAAAAAAAGAAATTGTATTGTGTGCAGGTCTCTAAACTTTTTCTAGTACATATCATTTAATTCCTATGAATTTATATATCTAACACCTAAATTTAAATTTATATATATGCCCTTTTTTCAATACATAAAAAATATATCACTTCTTAAAAATTAAAATAATTATATATTTTTATTTTATATAAAAAATTTAGATGATATCAATATAAAAAAGTAAAGTATATCTTTTAGATTTCTATTTATACATTAAAATTGGGCGATATATATGTAAATAGGGCTGTCAAAACGGCTCATTGTTCACAAACAGCTCGTGTTCGGCTCGTTCTCATTGTTCATGAACAACTCGTGTTCGGTTGTTTGTCTCGAAATACTTCCAATCAATTATATTATATATATATATATATATATAAAATAAAAATTATTAAATTATATTAAAATGATGTTTTAAATCTTGCATCAATCCAACATTTTATGATTACGTGATTAGGATTGTTACTTGGTTAGGATTGTCAAATTGACTATTTGTTCGTGAACGGCTTGTGTTCGGCTCGTTAAGCAAACGAGCGGAACACGAATACACGTAAATTATTATTATTACTGTTATCATCTTTTCAGCAATTATTGCTTCAGCGCCGCGAAGCAAAGCCTTTAAAGGCAGCGATTTAAAGCAGAGCATGCAGGAAATGGCTTTCTCCGCTTTAAAGCAGAGCCTGTTGGGTGATGAACTTTTCCTACTCATCAGTGAAAGATTACTTACAGCCGAAGCATGGCCATGGTGGGAACATTTGTTCCAAAATATCTTCATATAAACTATTTTGATAATTTTAAATTTTATAGGATTAACCTCGAGATTAGTGCAATACACATCATTCATATGCACTTTAATCTTAAGAAAATTTAAATAAAAATAATGTAGGGAAGTCCGGCAAATAATCGAATTCTTGGTCGATTATTCAGTTCTTTTCATCTGTAGATTAATGCTCGAGTGATGATTTGTCTTATTATACCTGCAATATTTTCAAAGAATTAAGCAATCTGCTTCTACAATAATGTTTTTCCACCCAAATTTCTTAACAATCATCAGACCGAATGCTACAGCATCAGCTTCAGCAATCAAAAACGATACAAGAACGATAACCTCAAACGAACAAATAACACGACTCAAAAAAATCCCTACAAACACCTCCAACACCATCAATGCTAGTTTTCCAGCTCCCATCAATATTGGTTTTGAAGAAAGCAGTAACAGGACTACACCAAATCACCCTGTTTTTGATCTTATTGTTCAAATTCATTGTGCTATTTTGCTTCCCCTTTAAGCCATTGGAAGTTAGATTTTGAGCCAAATATTTAAGCAAAAGTGTTATCAATGCGTATTTCGCACTAATAAAGTTATTAATAGTGATATTTTTACGTGATGAAATGATTTGATTGTTATGCATGTAAATACAAAATTTTGAAGCTCAATAATTATTAAACATAAGAAGAATAATAAAGAAAAAGAGGAGAAAAAATAGGAGAAATAGAAAGAGAGTTGAAGGGAGGGAAGCTCTTGGGGTTTTATTGAAATAAGAAAGATGCATTGTGCAATTTGTAGCTTGACAGAGTTTTCTATAGAGAAAATGTCCTTTGGATAGAAGGGTGTGTCATTGCATGCCAAACTGGCTAACAATTTTCTGTCATTAGTTAAGTTAATGAGCTCTCACCACTTGAGTTGGTGAATGGTTATTTAGCACTTGGCATGATGAATGATTATCAACTACTTAGTTAGATGAAGAGAGAAATCGAGAGAGATAGATAGGGTAGAAGAAGCGTGAGAGAGGGAGCCACGGGGTCGAGAGAGTCAGAAGAAACACGAGAGATAGACACGGGGGTTGTGGGGTAATATGTACACAAAGAAACGCATGCCGCTGGGTTGGGGCAATATGTACGTGAAGAAACATATGCTGCTGGGTTGGACCTGCGGTCGCGTTTTAACTTAGATTATTCAGAAATGTCATCGGGCCGCTGTTTCCATACAGACCCAACCACATTTTCAAAAATGCACCGCATCAAAAAAGCTGTCACAAAAGGGCCTGAAGTATTTAAAAAAATGAGTACAACACCTATGTTGGGTTGATTTGTTTAAGTCATCATTTCAGCATTTAAGTTAGGCCGAACTTAATTATAAAATGTACCAAATCCAATTTTTTTTTCTCATGATTTTGAATAATCTTTCTTAGAATACAAAGAGAATAACTCTATATCAAATAAATTTTTAGATATAACTATTTTTAAGAATAAAGTAATAGACAGTTTCTTTTCAATTTTCACCATAATGTTTGTTCTATGAAGTCGTCTCCTGCGTTATACGAATATTTCCTCGCGTTATTCTGAATATTTTTCTCATTATTCACGTGTTATTGGTGTGTTATTGATGTGATTTTGAGAATAACACATTAAAACACATGAATAACGCGAGATAATATTCCTAAACTCTCAAGAGAACACTAATAACACATGATTAACGCATTAAATAACACATGAAAAATGCGAAAAATATTGAGAATAATGCGAGGGAACATTCCTATAACAAAAATTGAATAATACATTAAATAATACATGAATAACGCGAAAAAATATTTATAAACCCTTAATAACACACCAATAACACATTAATAACGCGAGAGAATATTCACATGCAATGAAATATTCTTATGCAATGAAATATTCATATAACACATCGGTTGGGCTGAGTCGCACATTTCGACCTTCAACGTGTCAGCACGAGATTGGACTCCTCAAACAGCTTTGCATTCGAAGTCATGATTTAATATTTTTTCTATTATTTTATTGTAATAATGCGAAGGAATATTCATAAACCTTTAATAACATACCAATAACACATGAATAACGCGAGTGAATATTCACATGCAATGATATATTCATATAACACATCGGTCGGGCTGAGTCGCACGATTTCGATCTTCTACGTGTCAGCACGAGATTGGACTCCTCAAACAGCTTTGCATTCGGAGTCGTTATCTAATATTTTTTCTATTATTGTTATTATGGGTAGCTGCAAGCTCGTAACCCGTCCTTTTTCCAGTTTCGCCGGAAAACTAGTCGCCTCACTCCTCCCACCGGCCGCACGACCTCCCCCCTCCTTCTTTCCCTTCGCTGAAACACCGATCTTCTCAGCTGAATCAATCGATACTCTCTGTCACCAACATCGCTTCCACGAAGCCTTCGACCACTGCCTCCACCTGCGTTCCATCAAAGCTGCTCGCCGCCTCCACTGGAACCTCCGTTCAACTCTCCTTCATCCCTCCACCGCTCTCTGTAATCGTCTTCTTCATCTTTATTGTAAATGCGGAAACCTTGTCGACGCCCGCAAACTGTTCGACGATATGCCCCACAGAGATACCTGCTCATTCAACACCATTATGGCCGGCTACTCCATTGCAGGTCATCTCGCTGAGGCCCGCCGCATCTTTGATGAGATTTCTGAACGGGATCACTTCTCATGGAGCAGTATAATTGTTTGCTATACTCGTCACGGCTTGCCATCTGAGTCGCTGGATCTGTACAGGCGCATGCTTCATGAAAACACTGCTGGTAATTTTAAGAACAGCAACAGATTCACTGCTTCGAGTGCTCTTGCTGCTTCTACGGCGGTTTGTAGTCTTCGGCATGGGAGGGAGATTCACTGCCATATAGTGAGGGCTGGGCTGGAATCTGATGCCGTGGTCTGGAGCGCGCTCTCAGATATGTATGCCAAGTGCGGGGACATCAACAATGCACAAAAGGTGTTTGATTTGAGTTCTGACCGAGATGTTGTTTCTTGGACAGCAATGATTGGGAGGTATTTTGATGGTGGAAGGACAAAGTTGGGGCTGGAGCTCTTTTCTCATATGCTCAGCATTGGTGTTCGACCGAATGACTTCACCTTTGCTGGAGTTTTGGATGCTTGTTCAGAGCTGGCTGCTGAAGAGCTAGGTAGGCAAGTACATGGCCACATGATCAGAGTGGGATTCAATCAGTTATCTTTTGCTGCAAGTTCTCTTTTACACATGTACTCCAAATGTGGAAACATTGAGAAGGCTAAGGTTTTATTTGAAAGAATGCCAAACCCTGATTTAGTCTCATGGACTTCGATAATCTCTGGATTTGCTCAGAATGGCTAACCCAGAAAGGCTCTGCATTATTATGAGCTGCTGCTTGAATCTGGGATTAAGCCGGATCACATTACCTTTGTTGGAGTTCTTTCAGCATGTGTGCATGCTGGACTGGTTGATAAAGGTCTTGAGATCTTTGATTCAATAAAGGAGAAATTTGAGCTCAGGCACACCACCGATCACTATGCCTGCGTTGTTGATCTCCTCAGCCGTGCAGGGCAGTTTCAGAAAGCAGAAGATATAATTAATGCGATGCCAATGAAGCCTGATAAGTTCTTGTGGGCTTCTCTCCTTGCTGGCTGTAGGATGCATAGAAATCTTAAGTTAGCCAAAAGAGCAGCGGAATCTTTATTTGAGATAGAGCCCGAAAATGCTGCGACGTATGTTGCATTGGCCAATATCTATGCCTCTGCTGGCAAGTGGGATGAAGTTGAGAAAATTAGGAGAAAAATGGATGAAAGAGGCGTTGTAAAGAAGCCAGGTTCGAGTTGGATTGAGGTTAAGAGAAAAGTTCATGTGTTCTTAGTAGGAGATGACTGCCATCCACAGGCAAAACAAATCTCTGCATTCCTGGAGAAATTGCAAGTCAAAATGAAGGAGGAAGGGTATGTCCCAGATACAAATTTTGTACTGCATGATGTTGAGGATGAGCAGAAAGAGCACAACCTTTCATACCATAGCGAGAAGCTTGCTGTTGCATTTGGAATTATTGCTACCCCACCTGGAACCTCCATCAGGGTCTTTAAGAACCTGAGAATTTGTGGGGATTGTCATACTGCTTTTAATTTTATCTCGAAGATTACAGAGAGGGAAATAATTGTTAGGGATTCAAATAGATTCCATAAGTTCAAGAGTGGAGACTGTTCGTGCGCTGATTATTGGTGAGTTTTAGGATCAACATGAACATATTATATTGAGAGTTTTGTGGTGTAGGTAACATCTGAATTCTTTTGTATTTGTACACTATTGTTGGCTAAATACTGTAATTAACCCATGAGTGAGTATTAGGGAATAGCAAGATTAAATATTTATGTTATTTTACAGCCTTTGTACCTAAGAATAAGGTGTTCTTGGCATCTAAATAATCTTGTAGGGTTGCACCACCTTTCATGTAGAATAAGAATAGTTATTGCTTCAAATCAAGTTAATTTGCGATTGACTTCATCATGTAAAAATATCTCTAACTTTTTCCATATATATTTTGATTTGTTGTGGTGTTCTTATTTGCTACATTATGAATAATCTCATATCTCAGATTGAAGATGATTGAATTGATTGCAATTGATTATCTTCTATTTTTCCTTTCCTTCAAAGTTTTTAAAATCCTCATTAGATGAAAATGCTCTCATCATCATTTTTGAGATATTAAAAATGATTTTTTCCATTAAAATTCTCAAATTTACACTTGGATGTGTTAGCAGAAGACTTTGAATGACTAGATGATGTCGTCTCTGAGGAATACTTTGATTGCTTTGACAATAATTTCTTATGACACAAAATGTCTAAATCACTTCTCTATATCAGCGACAATGAGACCAATAAATGTAATTTAAAGAGAAATAAAAATGGAACACCATATTAACATGTGTGATATAAGATACATCAGAACAATTACTGGTATGTTATCAACAAAATTTTTCATTTGACATGAATCTTTAGGCAATTAACATGGATCTAAGAGTATTTTTTTATCATGAAATGTTCATACTTCGATTAAAGATCATCCAAAACTCTGATTTGAACAACAATATTGTCATACTGGCCAACTCGATGAGACGGGTCAAACATCATCAAAATTGGTCCAATCCAAGACAAATCAAGTTTGGATCAAACCGTTTTAACCATTTTTGGATGTTTCTGGTGCCCAATTAGAAGGTCAAATAGATTTCAAATTCAACAAGCTTATAGCCAAATAGAGTTATCGGGGAGACAAATTCAATGAGCCTATGAGTTAAATCCTATATAAACATGAAGAGTTTCTATTGCATTAAATTAATGATTTTTAAATCCATCCCAATACAATTTGCACCAAGACATCCTAACAAAATCTCTTAATAGAAATGAAATTAGCTACTTTTTGAAATGATGCCTCCTTGAATGAATGAATAGAATTAGGACAGGAGCTGTTTACAAACTCAGAACTGAAGCATGCAATTAGGGAGTCTTTTTAAGATGAGAGAGCCTTTTAATGAAACCTGCTAACAATGATTGTAGGCATGGATCAACATGAATATTTAAACGTAGAGCCATATGCATTAATGCTTCTAAGCAATAACTATGGGTTAAATCCTATATAACTATGGGTCGTATCCTATGGTTAGTTGAAAGGAAACTTTATTCAAACTATAAATTCAAGATACACCATGTGATCATGATATATACTAATAATAACTTGAAGCTGCATTAGTGTAGTCATTTGAATAAGACATACAAATGATACAACTTACACTATGTTAAAATTTTCGTGAGTAATATTTGGCACAAGGAATCTTATTTAGATCCTTTGTATTACAGTCGACACATAAACTTATTTATGTGATACGTCATCAATAAATTTTTATCATTCGACACAAATCTCGAGACATGGGATGAATCTCGAAGTAATTTTTTGAACAAAAAAATATTTAAATTTTAATTAAAAGCCACCAAAAACTCCAATTTCAATAAACTTATGGTCATGTTGACCAACTCAACGAGAAAAATTTAACAATACCAAAATTGATTCAATCTGAATTAAATCAAGTTTGTATCAAGTTGTTAAACTACTTATGGAAGCTTTCAATGCATAATTGGATAGTTAAACGGACTCCAAAGTTGACATGTTTATAGTCAAATCGAGCAACTCTACTAGACGAATCCAAGAAGCCCAAGCACACTTAGTTATGACGTCATTAAGATACTTAAATGTCCACGGAACACTGTCTGATTGAAGAAATCTTCCTAGGTCATTCGACTAGAGCTGCCTGAATTTCTTTCTTATTTAGAATCTATACTATGTAAATAGAGCCCTACCTCTCTCTTGAGAGAAGACCTCAACCCTGAGCCAAAGGAAAGACTGGAGCTTGGAGAAGGAGCTAAAGTCCATCATTGTTTCTGCATCAAAGATTCGACGAACTCCACCCACAACATCGAACACCGCTCGCTAGCTAGTGTCGACCACCACCGGCCACCACCTAATCCTTATAGAGAAATCTCTTACGGAGTCAAAATGTGCACTGCAACATCTTAGTATATGTTGCAGAACAACGAAGCACTCGACAAAGCTGCATGAAGTACAAAATGTCAGGCACAACACTTATCAAAGTCAAGATGCTGAAGTCCTAACAACTATTATCAACTGCATTCACCTCCGACAACCATGCAGTGGATATTGTTAGAGTTGTTAATGAGCCAAGCTTGAGCGAGCTCATGCTTGGGTTGTGTTCGGCTTATTTGAAATTGCTCGTGTTTGAAATCGGATCGTGTTCAAAATTGGCTCACGAACAATGTGTTCAAGTTCGGCTCGAAATTGTCTCGTTAAATCTATTTGAAAAAAAAATTAAATATAGGGTACTAAATTTGAAACTGTGCCAAATTTGTGCAATTGAAGACGCAAATCATATGACCAAATGAGTTGTTGTGATTTAAATTTAGATATAAATATATATAATATGTAATTATATAAATAATATATATAATAGATTATTATATAAATAAAGTTATTTCAAGCTAAAACGAGCAGAACACAAGCGAACAAATGGTCGTTCGTGTTTGGCTCTTTTATAATTCGAGCTTAAAAAATTTATTCGTGTTCGATTGTTTTACTTAACCAACGAGTCAAACACGAGTTATTTAACGAGCCGAACACGAGCTGTTTGTGAACGAGCTTTTTTTGACAGTCTTAAATATTATATCTTGAGAAACTGTGATTTTTTTTCTTTCCAAGTTTTCCACATAAAAACTTCTGGTATTTCTACTGGATGTTTTATTCTATCTGAGTGCGTGTTGGATTCTCTTGCAATGATAAGACGATAATTCATTACCCCAACGCCATAGAATTCTCTAACACTCATCTATATAAAACCTAAATTTTAGAGAGTTAACCAACGTTAGGTTTGGAGGAGTTTTATCTCATGATTGCATTATGAATGTTTGATTTATGAGTAATTCAGTAAAAACTGATTTTATGATGAAATTAGAATTTATCTGCAAATTTCAAATGTAGGCAAAGAGTTTAAGGAATTTATCTCATCTCATTCTTATTTTATAGCCAGCAAACAACTGCAAGAACAACAAATAGCCTTCACAAATAGAATCTAAGGTGTCCAAATTCGGCGGTCATCACTGCAGAGCAATCCATGGACGGCATTGGTGGAGTTAGGATCTTCGTTGTGGCAGGACGAAGAGTCTAGAGGTGGAATGAAGCCTCGCGGAAGCATAGAGGAGAAGACCATATCTCGAACTTTATAATGGCCTGAAAACCTCTTCCTTCTCCCCACACTTCTTCTGTTCTTGTTCTTGAGACGGTCGGCGGTTGAAAGAGGAGGATCATCAACCTTTGATTTGGGTAACTGAAAGTGCTGGGAGAGTTGGAAGTTGACGGAGGAAAAAGGATCTCTCTTGGTTTGGAGTGGTTGGTGTGAGAGAATGGGAGAAGAAAGATGAGAGAGGATTAAAGAAAGGAGGAAGGAGGAAAAGATCAAGTTGAGGCAATGAGCAGCCATGAAAAGTTGAAGCTTTGGGAATGGTTGTGCATTTGGATTTGTGAGGGAAGCTGGCTAATAATGGTCCGGAAGTGGGCTAGTAATGGTGCCTCTGGGGTAATCTGTCAAAATTGTGTTTTGTCTGTTTTTTTAAAATGTTTTCGGCGAAAGCTGTGTTTGACAACCTCACCTCGCTAAGGCTTCGTTTGAGTGCACGGTAAAGCTTGTTTTGTTGGGGAGAAATGCGATGGAATTCTACGTGTTGTTTGTTTCATTGAGGTATTAGCGAGTTTCATCGTGGCGTGAGTTCGTCTACACTTCGCAGCTCGCACATATCGAACTTTTATTCAAAAAACATATTGTTGTGGGATATGTACTTCCTGTCATAGAAATGAAACGCAAAGAACACAAGCAAACACAAATCGTTTACGTGGTTCAATCCAGCTGGATCTACGTCCACGGGAGGGAATCAATCAAATAGTTCATTAAGGCAAAAGAAATGAAGAATACATAGCTTATACATAGAGATGAGTCCTCATCTTCCTTCTATGGCCTTCCTCTCAAGCGACACCTTGATACAAGGCCTCAAGATACTCTCCTCCTCTCTAACTCTCTAGCTATTCTCTCCTCCTTTGTGGTAGCTTAAAATCTCTTCCTTTTCTCTCCTAAGTCTCACACCCTCTCTATTTATAGAAGCAAGAGAGTGTTAGGTGAGCGGTAGGTGAGATGTGGTAGGTGAGCGGTACCATATTACAAAAGTGTTCTTTTACCTTAGTTCAACAATTGGGGATCAAAATAACACACATGAATTTTATGGGCCATAATGCTATAGTTCAATTTTTCCTAATGTTACTTTTAAACTAAGGCTATGTTTGGGGGCGCTGTTAGAGCGCTTCGCGGCACCCTACTGCCGAAAATTACTGTTTAGGGGCGCTGCAGATGAACTTCGCGGCCACCATAGGCAAGGTTTTCGCTAAAAAGCGGGTCGCGGGATCGACACCGCGGCCCGCATTCCACGGTTTTTTTACCCAGTTGCCCCTTCGATCGATCGTCGTTCGGGCTGTTAGGGGACTTGAAGCTCTGCTCCTTCCCCGCCTCTTCTCTCGTGTTCGTTCGTTGGTCATCTTCTCTGTCAGTTCAGCTTCTTCATCTCAAATTTTCCCGCTAAAAGAAGTCCTGTCCATCGGTCTCCTTCCTCTTCCATCCTCTCCCATGAAGCTGCACAACCTGCTTCTTCCTTCTTCAACCGTAGCACTCTTCCTGGTGCTTCGTGCAGAGGAAGGTATAACGGAAGTCCCAACACAACTTTTTTAACACTTTTAACCTAAGCTCGGACCGCTGGCAGCGTCTTCTTCGCCAAGTAGCAGTACTAATGTGATAGTGTGGAATCTTGCACATAATTATACGTGCTTGCCTCGTTCCACAAACCCAAAAGTGGAAGGGTACCTTTTTTTAATTTTCTAACTTTCTTTAGCGATCGTTAGTTCTTTTTAGGGCCTTGATTCAAATTTAACAATTTTTTTCTTCAAAGTATAGAACATTCTGTTATTCTATTAGCTTTAGCAGAACTGCTGCATCTGGAAGAGCAAGCTAAGCAACAAGAGCTAGGTCACTAGAGCAAGGCTTACTGAGTATCCATTCAAGCTCCCCCATGCTTTCCATGGACATTACCAAAGGCACAGATTCTTATTCCGCTGCTGTTTGCCTAGCTCAACTGCTATTAGATGGCTTGTTCTTTCCATTTCTCCTTTATATAAGTTTCAATTTGTACTAGCTTTTGCCTGCTATACATTAGCAATTTTGAGGTATCGAATCGTCACTATTAATGAATCTATTGTTGATAGAAGTAATCACATTCAGAGACTAGCGACTAGCTTGCCTTCTATTACTTTACATTTCAATTTTATTATATGATTTTTATTTCGAGTTTTTTTTTTTTTTTGGTGAATGGATATTTAACAGATGAGAACATTGTTTCAGTTCTTGATGTTATTTACATCACTCATGCTGCAGTTGCTACAATAAGAGTTTACTGCAATTTAACCTTGATTCTAATTTTTTGGACACTTATTTTCTCTTGTTTTTCACGTTTTTCTTCGCAAATTAATTAGTTGTGCGGCACTTGAGTGAATTAGATTGTTAAAAATTTATGTTCATATGATCCAATCTATATTCGACCAGTAAGTTGGCTTGCTGTCACTAAATTTGATTATGTTTGTTGTCTGTAATTTCTGGTTCATTTGGTGTGGAGAGATTCATCTGCCATGCTTTTGTGTGTTCATGTGTTTGCTAATTTGTTGCTTCTAGCCTTGGGCTGATAGCTCATCAGATGCTCTACCTTCTATGTTGGAGTTGTTTTGGTTAAAGCTTCATGCAACTTTAATTGATTCCTTTTTATACCAATAACCATGGCAATTTCATACTCTATTTTCACTTGAATATGAGATCATAGACTAGCAAGAGTTGTAGGTAGAGATGAACCAACTATCTCAGGCCAGGAATCAAGCGTGGGCAGAAGTTTTGGTGTTATGGTATGTAAATAAATAAGAACTGAGTTGTATGTAATTCTAACACTCAATGAATTTATA
>NW_018164640.1:116811-122003 GCF_001263595.1 Phalaenopsis equestris | reverse complement strand
TTAATTATTTGATATAAATATATTATTTGATATAAATATAAATTTTCTTAATTTTTAAAACTACTTAATTATTTATTATTTTAAATTTGTTGCTTAAGAAATAATTTGTTTAATATAAAAATTAATTATATTTTGTTTTAAACCGCCTTATTGAAGAGGGGCGGAATGGTAATTTTTTCATAAACAGCTGCTCGACAGCTGGTTTCACACAGCTGCACCAAACAGACAGCTAGCTGAAAAACTGAGAAGCTGCAGCTGCGCCAAACAGAACCTTAAGCTCTTCATTTCCGACTTCTAGACATGAATAAACTAAAGTAAAATTTATCATTTTTTTAACACCAATTTTTATTGATTTTTGATTTTATTTCTAATTAGTTTTTTTTTTAAAATTTATTTTCAAGCACTTTTTTTTTGTGATAATTACATATAGATCATCTGAAATAAATATATGTACAAAAACATCTTTATCTTTTACGTATTGTTCTTTTTCTTCTGAAATCCGAGGGAAAATATTACGCTAGGACAACTCACCTAATATCGAATAAGAGAAGAGCATGCCTGTCTCTCCTCTTATTCGCGGTCATAAATGCGTTACACGCACATAATATATTCTCCTCAGTAGGAGAAAATTTTGCGTACATTATTTGAAGCAGCATTGTCCGAATAACAGCTGCAATGCACTGATCACAGCGTTTTTTTTTTCCTTCGGTCATGATCAAGCTTCGCCGTTGTCTGGATGCGGACAACTTACACAAATTTTTTTCCCTCAGTAGTTGGTTCATATTAAGTACATACATATAGAAAAAAATGTGAAGACACAAAACAACAATACTTGTAATAAATTGTGTTCCTTTGTCAAGAGAAGAAGAGAGAAGATGGCGGGTTGTAAAGGGGAAGGGAGGACATTGTCACTTGTTAGATCTCTTTTGTGGTTAAAGTTTGAGTTCGGGAGATTTAGGACGTGTTTAAATTCAGATTCATATTGTTGGAGATGATGATCGAGATGATGCACCATGAAAGGAAGAATTACAAAATAGACGGAATATAGAAAGAAAAGATGGAACACGAGCAAATTTGAATGAAAAAATTCGAATTCATAAAGCATTGGATTTATTATTATTTTTTTTTTTGGCTCGATGTACGCTAACTTGATGACTAAATTATACTAAGATTATGCTACGAAACACTTCCGCGTAAGATTTTTCATTCAAGCTATAGTTTTAACAAAGTATAATTCAACCGAGTATCTTGATAATAATTGCCCAATGACACTGAAAGTGATTCACTCTGAGTCCAAATAAATCTAAATCAATCACTTAAAATGTATGAATAGCCTTAGACATTAATTTGAAAAGCTTCGTAATCTTTAAATTTGGTATCCTTATAATCAAATCAAGCGGCTCGATCAGAGGAACATAAATGTAAAAGAATGGTTTATGATCATGATAATCAATATGAACTCGCCCGATGCAATGTTTTGAGATTTTGGCAAAATTTATTAAAATGTCATCTAAAAAAATATAAATAACCCCCATTTTTTACATGAAGGGAGATAGAGAAGAAGAGCAAACTCACAATTGAATCATAACTCACAAAGAGAAGCACAGGTGAACGCCTACTAATCATTGCCGACCACCACCTGCGATTGTTGGATCTACCAACTACAGTTGTCGTATCTCAATTATGATTGTTTTAGCAACCGACTATGCCTTTTGTAGCCAACTATGATTGTTGTAACCACTAAACATAGCTTTCGTAACCGCATTATGACCATTGTAGTCAAACTAATACTATACAGTTTTGATTTTCAATTTTTGTAATTTGATATTCCCATTTTAAAAAAACGGTAGACCTCTATACTTACAATTTTCTAGTCTGATTCTTCCAAATTTAGTTATTTTTTTGTCTTTTCAGCCTTTTTCTACATAAAAATATGATTGTCGGTTGCATTTTTATTTATGAGTGTGCTAGAAAATTATATTAAGCTAAGGCTTTATAATACAACATTTGAAAAATTTTATGAGCCTCACCAACTACTTATGCACGAAGTTTTTCTATACATAATATGACATGTTATTTAAATTTTCAAAATGTATTTTGGAAGCTTAAAATTTTAGATGATTCAAAGTATAATGCTTTCTTGGGGATCACCTTCTATTTTTTATTTTTTGTTTTTGAAAAAAAAAATAGTGTTTAAGTTTTTGTTGTTTTTTTTTTTTTTTTTTTTTTTTTTAAAACATATGAGACGTGTTTTTAAAATATCAAAAACACAGAATTTGTGTTTCGACCGTTTCAAAAACATATTTTTCAGAGTTAAACCCAAAAACCTTAAATTAGCTTAATCATCATTGTCTGAAATTAACATAATCAAATTAAGTCATTAATCCACAAATTAACTTCTAAACTTGCTTAATTAACTCATTAATAAATTAATGGAATTAAAACATTATTAGTTAAATCAATTAATAAAAAAACTTGATTAAACCATTAATCATCTAAATAAAGCATTAATTATTTAAATGAAACCTAAATGAATTTAATTAACTCATAATTACTCAATTTAATTTTCATCTGAGTTTGGGATTACTTTCAGTTTTCTATTTTTGCTAAACTATTAATCATATAAACACGTATGGAGAAACTCACATGAAAATCTTTTAATTTCACAAACTCACATATGGAGAAAATCACAAATGGAGTAAAATTACACATGGTGAATATTAAACATAGAGGCCAAAAATACATGGTATGTGCTATAAATGTGGTGAAGACTTGCACTTATGGAGGATCTACATATACTGAAGACTTACACTTGAAGGCAAACTATCCTAGGAACTACACTAGGAGAACAACTTAACACATGGAAGTCTTTCAACTTCACATAGTTAAGAGAGAAAAAGTTTGCACATAGAAATCTACACATGATGAAGACTAAACATATGAAGGATCTACATATCATGAAGGCTGAGACATATTGAGGATTTACATATCGTGAAGAAAAAAAATTGTAGATAGTGTACAATATATATATATATAAATCGTTTCTGCAGCTTTTTTGAAAACGCAGTTGGGTTTTTACACTAAACGCACGTCGTAGGTCGAATCCCGCGGGCCACCTGCAGGCCGCGTTTTAGGATAAACTGTTTATCTGAATAAGCACAAGCTGCTCCAAACACACCCTTATACTTTACAAATACGTTCACATAACGTGATTAATTATACCAAACATCGCTCAAATTGTAAGCCTTTGACAATGTGTTTGAAAATGTTATATTTTATTGCAGGTTATTTAAAGCTTTTAGATTATATTATATTATGAGCAAACTTAATTGGGACAAGCTAAGAAGCCGAGTAACCATTGCCTAAGGGAGAGAGCTATGTTGGACTTGGCACGCATCTCAAAGCTAAAAATACAAAATTCTAGTTGCTCATTTCAAAACTTAATAGGGAGGATGAAATTGTAATCCCTTAAAAGAAAAGCAACATGGGAACATAAAAAATATTCTGTCATAACAGATAACGTCATGTCGTCTACTGATTAGGTGTATGATGATGTGATGCCCAGTGATTGGCCTTTCGGACGTACGGTGTCCGGACGTGAATTAGCACAATATATATTATTATTTTGTTTTAGCTATTTCATTGTTTCTACTTATCCTCATGCTCACATTCAAACTTACATTACAAATAATGTTTACTGCAAAATAATGTTTTAGCACGCACAGTGACACCAGTAAAATATCACTATGATTAACATTAAAAATGTAAAATATACATTTTTCATGCACAAGTAAAATGATATTAATGTTAAAAATATAATTTTGGATATTAGATATGCAAATACATAAAAATTGTGAGTCTTGTATGTAAATCTTATACTAAAGAAAAGATCTTTTTTTCCTTTTTTTTTTCCCATAAAAAACTGTTTTTTAAAACAAAGTTAGAAATTGTGGCTAATAAAAAGGATTTTATAAAACACTCAATAGCTAAAAAAAAATATGAGGCCATAAAAATAGCCATTGGTATTGCATTTAGTCCCTCATTAAAAAAATATAAATTGCTTATTCTAAACTTAGTGTTTATTCTCATATACCAAAAATATGTGGTTTTAACTTATTTTTTAAAATTAAAATATTCAATTATACAATAAATATGTAATAATCCATATGATGAGAACTTCCAAAGACAGGCCATATCAAAGAGCTCCATCCTACTTAACCTTCCTTAGAAAACCATTTTTCCAACCCATTCTCTTATTCTCTCAACTCTTCAATTTCTTCTTCTTTCATACAAATCTATGCATGCATACTAACTTTTCTCTCCTTAACTCGTTCGATCTCCTTCTTCAGATTTTTTACGACGGTTTGAAACTTATTAAAATCATGAACGACGTCGTAGAGAGGAGTTTTCTCTTTCGGGGCATCTGGCCAATGAAGTTTATTTCGAGTTTCTCGAAAACTTTTGTAGTAATCCTCTGCTTTCTTGTCATCTTTCAGAGAATAAATTACTGCCTGTTTAACCACTAATACATTAGTCAATTATTGTTGTCAAGGTTTTCTTGACATGTCAAACATATATGATAATTAAAATTTATTTTGTATTATTTTTCCTAAAATTTACATCGAAATAACATGGTCAAATATTTAGGGCCTGCCTGGGACAGCTGCATTCTATTAAAAGTCATGAAACTGCAGAAAAATAATCTGATGTTCAAAAAACCATGATGATAATTACATTTTTTTTTTTGAAAAAGTTAGACCGCGGCTAGAAAACTGCTACTGCACCTAGCCAGGACATATGAAAAAATGCAGATTTCAGCGGCACCGTTTTAAAAAAACTGTCAAAATACAATTTAATCAAACAACAAAACTACATTGTTGTGTTGCCACCACATCACCGCCCCATCATGCATTACAAAAATAGTTGAGTTTATTTTGAGACAAACACACTATGTATATATATAAGCCTTCAACTCAGTACCTTCTGTTTTTTATCTTCAGCTAAAAGAAAAATGATATAGGGTTGTACCTTATAAAGAGCACTTCTAGCATCAGTGATCCCTTCATCATAGAGACACGGACAACGCAAGGCTTCATCGTAGTCTCCCTTCATATACCATCATGATAAATCCATTAAGTATTTAATTCAAAATATAGGCATAGGTAAATTTCATTAAAATTATATATATATAT